>NC_063369.1:19689118-19705654 GCF_021869965.1 Rhincodon typus
CTCTGCTTCATTGATGGCCTTGTTCCTGTACAGGAAACACCAGCAAACTCCATTCAACTAATGAAATGACCAATAAAGCAGTGATTCTTTGAATCTTCTGTTCAGACCTGGTTTTTGTTTTGTCTTTTTGATCTTCATGGAATTTATTAGTATTTATCATTATGGAGGGTTTCAATTTCTGTTTTGGCTTTGTTGACTCCCACAGTTAGGTCTGTTCTATACCCTGGAGATTGAGCTTTGTCACCTTTCTGTTCAGCTTCAAAGGTTTATATCAAATTACAACTACAAACAAATTTGTAGACCACCTGTTATTTGGACCAGTTCAGTATTTTGGGAAAGCTTGTGCTAACTGTTGTGACTGCCCTTCTCACACTTGGGCACATGGCACTAGCCCCCAAGAGTACATCAAACAATTCCATAAGGAACACACCTGTCAGCGTTAACTCCTGAAATACTTGGTGAACCATCAGTTTACCATGAGGCCTCCCCTCTTAATCCCAAGACTTCTTGAGCAGAGCATGACCTGCTCACATTTGCTTTTATTGATTCTACCCTGATGTTGAGGTCATGGGGTGAGGGAGAGAGTTTGTTTTCTATGCCACATTTCTATCCCTAGTGCTCGTCTAGAACTGTCTGTAATGCATTTGTAATAAAGGGTGTAGTTGACTTGCTCAACATGAGCTGGAATTCAGTGACATGAATGAACTAAACTTTGGTAGGAAATGCTGAGAATGTCTGTTGGTTCTCATGAACAGAATGATGTAATGTGTGATTGAGCATACAATACCTGGTGCTCTTCAAACCAATAGGTGCATCAGTGGAAAAAGCCTTCTGGCCCAATGCATCTGAATGCCTCATCTTGAGAGGGCTGTGTATGGTCACTGGAATGAATGCTCATAGTCACTGGGTGACTGAGCAGCCTTGTCATGTGTCACTGTAGCTATGACATGGGGTGCTCGCTTTTGTATCTGAAATATTCCTTAATTATCCAGTTAATCAATGGCCAAAAAGCCATGCTGTTCATATAACTGAGCTGACCTAACCACCTTGGTGCCAATATACTCCCTTTGGAAGAGGGAGTGGACACTTGGTGGGTTTTGTCCATGTTACATTCTCACTTTGAGGCCCAACTTGATGGGTTGAAAAATGCTTTTTACTGATGGGACTGAAAACAAGGTCTGCAGTCATCTCCATAGTGTTATCAGTGCAGGATATCAGCTGCACAGCCTGATGTCTGAGACAGGGGAGAGCTGGGTGTGGTCAGGGCATGTGGTAGGGAAGTGTTTGTCCCATGTTGCTGAGGGTGGTTGTGCAGTTAGTGATTTGGGGATACAAATCTGACTGAAAGCAGTTCAAATTCCAGGAAAATAGGTGCCAAATTTTATCAGATTGATGAAATCCTTCACTGCTGTGGAAAGGTAATTAGGTGGGAAGGGTCAGGAGTTGAGGTGGAGATTCAGATTTGATGGTGTTGGGAAGATGTAATGAACATGGAAGCCAGGAAGGGAAGGTGTGTGTGGTCAGCTGTTTAGTGGCCCCAAGGTGTAGGGAGAATGGGTGCAAGGTATGGGTAAAATAAGCTGGGAGTGGGCCTGGGTTGGAGGGGGTGATGGAACTGTGTGGGAGATTAGGGATACCTTTAATTGGAACCAGACTGAAAATGATGTAAGCACAAGGACAGCACTGCTGCTCCAGAGTTATCCTCCCTCTAATCTTTAAACTGATTGTAAAGCTACCTTTTTACTTCCCAGCAGTTTTCAGCAGCAGCGTGAGGCAGAGTGCTGACGGGAAGGTAAGGCTGTTCTTTTTCTCTCCAGTACGAAAACTTACCTTGTGCAGCAGCGGCCTTGTTTTCAGCAGTGGGTGTGGAGAGAATGCAAGCCAGGAAGGAATCGATATATTCGGGCATTGGCTAAACACTAAACACTACACGTGTAGTGTCTCCCACCCATCCTCTTCCAGACACACAAACTGTCTGGAGGGTGGTAAGGTAAGGCTCTTTTAAAATTCTTCTGGAAATCTAGAGTAGAGGGAATGGAAGCTAGGGTAGTTGCATGCTCCTCTTGCAGGATGTGGGCAGTAAGGGTCACTGCTGGTGTCCCCTCTGACTTCACCTGTGGGAGGTGCACCCAACTCCAGCTCCTCACAAACAGCGTTAGGGATCTCCAGCCGGAGCTGGATGAACTCCGGATCATTCGGGAGGCTGAGGGGGTGATTGGAAAGGAGTTATAGGGAGATGGTCACACCCAACGTACAGGAACAAGGTGACTGTCGGAAAGGGGATAGGCAGACAGTGCAGGGATCCCATGTGGTTGTTCCCCTCGATAAGTATACCATTTTGGATACTGTTGGGGGGGTGACCTACCAGGGGAAAGATGTAGCAGACAGGTCTCTGGCACTGAGCCTGGCCCTGTGGCACATAAGGGAAGGGGGAGAATAGGAGAGCAATTGTAGTGGGGGATTCGATAGTAAGAGGCACAGACAGGCGGTTCTGTGGACGTGAACGGATGGTATGTGGCTTCCCAGGTGCCAGGGTCCATGATGTCTCGGATCGTGCCTTCAAGATCCTTAAGGGGGTGGGTGAGCAACCAGCAGTCATGGTACACCTCGGTACCAATGACATAGGGAGAAAAAGGACTGAGAATGTGAAAAACGAGTACAGGGAGTTAGGTTGGAAGCTGAAGTCCAGGACAAACAAGGTAGTTATCTTTGAATTACTACCAGTGCCACATGATAATGAGGTAAGGAATAGGGAGAGAGTGCAGCTAAACACGTGGCTGGAGGGGTTCCATTTTGTGGATAATTGGAACACTCTGGGGAAGGTGGCACCTGTCCTTACTGTACAGGTTGCACCTGAACCAGAAGGGCACAAATATCCTGGGAGGGAGGTTTGATCGAGCTACACAGGATGGTTTAAACTAGATTGGCAGGGGGTGGGGAACAAGATTAGTCATTCGGAGGATGAGGTATTCAGCCTTCCAATGGACACAACAGGGAGTGAGGTGGTTTATGCTGTTGATGGAGCATAATTGTGGACACAGATGCTTTGAGGTGTGTATACTTCAATGATAGAAGTATCAGAAATAAGGCAGATGAACTTAGAGCATGGATTGGTACTTGGAACTACAATGTTGTGGCTATTACAGAAACTTGGAAATCTCAGGGACAGGAATGGTTGGAAGTTTTGAGATATAGATGCTTTAAAAGAAATGGGGAGTGGAAAAAGAGGTGGGGAGTGGCATTGCAACTCAGGATGAGTATAGCAGCGACTGAAAGACAGTTCGAGAATATGCCTACAGAGTCAGTTTGGGTTGAGGTCAGGAGCAAAGGAGCAGTCACTTGGGTTTTTTACAGACCCCCTAATAGTTGCAGAGAAATAGAGGAGCAGATTGGGAGGCAGATATTGGAAAGGTGCACAAGTCACAGGGTTGTAGTCATGGGTGACTTCAACTTTCCAAATATTGGTTGGAAACACTTTAGTTCTAATAGTTTAGATGGAGCAGATTTTTGTCCAGTGCATTCAGGAAGGATTCCTGACAGTATGTAGATAGACCAACATGAGGAGAGGCCACTTTGGATTTGGTGCTTAGCAATGAACCGGGCCAAGTGTTAGACCTGTTGGTAGGAGACCATTTTGGCAGTAGCGATCATAGCTGTTTCTTTCACGATCCTCATGGAAAAGGATATGTACATACAGCAGGGCAAGGTTGATAATTGGAAGGGTAATTATAATTGTTAGGAAAGAACTGGGTAACATAAATTGGGAACAGATGCTGTCAGGGAAGAGCACTGTTGAAATGTGGAGGTTGTTCAAGGAATGCATACTGCGTGTGCTCGATGCGTTTGTCCCTATCAAGCATGGAAGATGCGGTCGAGTGAGGGAGCCTTGGTTCTCGGTCAAATGACTGGTTAAGAGGAAGAAAGATCGGAAAAGGCTCTAGCAGGATACAAGTTATCCAGGAAGGAGCTGAAGAAAGAGCTTAGGAGAGCTATAAGGTGGCATGAGAAAACCTTGGCAGATAAGATGAAGGAAAACTCCAAGGCTTTTTACACGTGAGGAATAAGAATGACCAGAGAAAGGGTAGGGCTGATCAAGGAATGTAAGGGGAACTTGTGCATGGAGCCTAAAGAAGTAGAGGTCCTTAATGACTACTTTTCTTTGGTATTCACAACTGAGGGACCTAGTTGTAGAGGACAGTGTGCAACAAGCTGGTAAGCTAGAGGAGGTCAATATTTGTTAGTAAGGAAAACGTGCTAGGAATTTTGAGGAAGTTGAAGATAAGTTCCCTGGACCTGATGGGATTTATCCAAGGGTTCTGTGGGAAGCGAGGGAAGAGATTGCAGGGCCTTTGGCGATGATCTTTTCATCCCCTCATTCCATGGGTATAGTGCCGATAGATTGGAGAGGCAAATGTCATTTCCTCTTTCAAAAAGGAATAGTGATAATCCTGGAAATTAAAGGCCAGTTAGTCTTATTTCAGTGGTGGGCAGATTATTGGAAAGGGCTCAGGATTTATGATCACTTGGAAAGGCACAGTTTGATTCATGATAGTCAGCATGGATTTGTGAGGGGTAGATCATGCCTCAAAACACTATTGAATTCTTTGAAGTGTTCAAACATGTGGATGAAGGTGGACCAGTGGATGTGGTATACATGAATTCAAGTAAGGTGTTTGGTAAGGTTCCCCATGGTAGGCTCATGCAGAAGGTAAGGAGGCATGGGTTAGGGAGAAATGTGGCAGATTGGATTCAGAATTGGCTGACCTTTAGACAAGGGGTGGTAGTAGATGGAAAATGTTCAACATGGTGCTCAGTTACGAGTGGTGTACCACAAGGATCTGTTCTGGCTCCTCTTCTATTTGAGTTTTCGCAAATGATTTGGATGAAGGAGTGGAAGCAAGTTCACGGATGATATGAAGGTGGGTTGCATTATGATCAGTGCGGAGGTCTGTTCTAGGTTAAAGGGATGTTGATAGGATGCAGAGCTGGGCTGAGAATTGGCAGATGGAGTTTTCCCCTTCAAAGTGAGGTGATTCATTTTGGAAGGACAAACTTGAAAGCAGAATACAAGGTTAACGGAAAGATTCTTGGCAGTGTGGAGGAGCAGAGGGACCTTGGGGTTCATGATCACAGTTCCCTGAAAGCTGCCACCCAGGTAGAGTTGTTAAGGAGGCATATGGTGTTAGCATTCATTGATAGAGGGATTGAGTTCAAGAGCCGTGAAGTTATGCTCCAGCTATACAAAAGCCTGGTTTGGCCACCTCTGGAGTATTGTGTCTAGTTCTGGTCGCCTCACTACAGGAAAGATGTGGAGGTGTTGGAAAAGGTGCAGAGGAGATTTAGCAGGATGTTGCCTGGAATGTAGGGAAGGTCTTGTGAGGAAAAGTTGAGAGCCACGGCTTTTCTCTTCAGAATGACGAATGATGAGCGGTGACTTAGTGGGCAGCCAGAGACTTTTTCCTACAGTGGAGGTAGCTGTTATGAGTGGGCATAGTTTTAAAGTGAGTGGAGGTAGATATCAGGGAGATGTTAGAGGTAGGTTTGTTACTCAGTAGTAGGGGCGTGGAATGCATTGCCAGAGAGGGTAGTGGAGTCAGCCTCGTTAGGGACATTTTAAGCAGCAATTACATAGGTGTATGGATGATAGTATGTACTGTATGGCCTGTACTGTTCTGTTCAATGTTAATAGAGCTCCATCTACGTGTGGCATTCAAACATTCCCAGGCAATGCAAAGTTACAAGGTTAGGTACAGAGTAAAGTTCCCTGTGCACTGTGTGCAGACAACTGTTCCAAAAGCAGGTACTACATGTGTTAGATATGGTGTAATGCTCTTTTAAACTGAATGCTCCCTTGATCTCCCCATTACCACTCCCAAAGCAGGTACAGTTAGAGGGTGCGATAACAAGGTGTCGAGCTGGATGAACACAGCAGGCCAAGCAGCATCAGTGTTTTCTGAAGAAGGGTCTAGACCCGAAACATCAGCTTGCCTGCTGTGTTCATCCAGCTGTACACTGTTATCTCATTCTCCAGCATTGGCAGTTCCCACTATCTCTGAATCACAGTTAGAGGGTGAACTGTTAAGGAGGAGAATTTTCTTCATTGTGATTTGGACAGGTTGAGTGAGTGGGTAAATAAACAGTAAAGGCAGTTCAATAAGAACAAAGAAAATTACAGCACAGGAACAGGGCCTTCATCCCTACAAGCCTGCACCAATCGAGATCCTCTATCTAAACCTGTCACCTATTTTCCAAGGATCTGTATCCCTCTGCTCCCTGCCAATTCATGCATCTGTCCAGATAATCTTAAATGATGCTATTGTACCCAGCTGTACCACCTCTGCTGGCAACACATTCCAGGCACCCACCACCCTCTGCATAAAGAACTTTCCACACATGTCTCCCTTAAACTTTCCCCTCTCCTTGAAATCGTGACCCTTAGTAATTGACCCCCCCACTCTGGGGCTGGGGGGTGGAGGGAGGGAGGGAGAGAAAGAAAGCTTCTTGCTATCCACCCTGTCTATATGTCTCATGATTGTGTAGACCTCAATCAGGTCCCCCCTCAACCTGTCTTTCTAATGTAAATAATCCTAATCTACTCGAGCTCTCCATAGCTAGCACCCTCCATACCAGCAACATCCTGGTGAACCTCCTCTGCACCCTCTCCAAAGCATCCACATCCTTCTGGTAACATGGCAACCAGAAAGTATGCAGTTGCACTGTACAATATGGATAAAGATGGGGTTATCCACTCTGGAAGCAAAAACAGGAAGGCGGGTTTCTATCTGAATAGTAATAGAATGGAGAAGAGGGCGAGTGCAATGAATCCAGTCTTTTGACACCAGTTGCTGAGAGTCTGCACGAAGATGCAGCAGGTGGTGAAGAGTATAAATGGTATGTTGTCCCTCAGTATTTAAGGAAAGAATTAGAGCTGCCTTGCTGCAAATATACATGGCCTAAGAGTGGCCACACCTGGAGTACTGTGTGCATGTATTGTCTCCTTTCCTGAGGAAGGATGTACTGGCTATGGAGGGAATGCAGCAAAGATTTACTGGACAGATTCCTGGGTTGGCAGAGTTGAGGAATGAAGAGAATGAACCAGTTAGAATGACGCTAATTGGTGTCGGAGTGGGGTCGACAGAGTCAGGTCACTCGGCACCAGGTTATGGTCCAACAGGTTTTTCTAATCACAAGCTTTAGTGGTGCTGGGTTTTCCAGTGTACTTCACCTGACAAATGAGCAGTGCTCCAAAAGCTTATGATTTCAGTCCTGTTAGACTGTAACCTGATATCATGTGACTTCTCAAGTGAATATAGATAGTTTTGAAGAATAAAGGGGAAATCTTACAGAATCCTGCAATATTCTAACAGGACCAAGCAGGGTAAATGCAGGAAGGATATTCCCAATGACCATGAAGTCCAGAAACGGGTATCAGTTTGAGGCAAATTGCCAATCAGAATGACTTCTCATCAGCCCATAGGAAATAATAACAAGAGTGAGTCATTTGGGCCCTCAATCTTGCTCCACCATTCAATAGGACTGTGGCTGATCTGATGTTACTGACATCCACTTTCCTAACTTTTTCCCCATAACCCTTGATTTCCCCTCGTGATCAACAATCTATCTCTCGGCCTTAAATAGACAGAAGGATTCTGCCCCCACAGCTCTTGGTGGCAATGAGATCTAAGGACATTGAACCCTCTTAGGGAAGAAATTCCTCTCCATCTTAGTCATATGACTTAACCTCTTCTGAGTTATGTTTTCTCGAAATTTAGATACAACACATCTAATGTTTCACCTGCCTTTCTACTCTCTGGTTCAGACTTCCTCAAAAAAC
Organism: Rhincodon typus; assembly: GCF_021869965.1. NCBI lineage: Eukaryota > Metazoa > Chordata > Chondrichthyes > Orectolobiformes > Rhincodontidae > Rhincodon > Rhincodon typus. The sequence continues at coordinate 19,696,953 of NC_063369.1, forward strand.
TTAAATAAATTCTGCTCTCATGAAGCTATGCTGCCTCTGTTTGATTTTCGATGAAGATTTTGAAAACGTTTTTCTAGTACTTGGCAAATAGATGATTCCAATGCATTCCTAGCAATGTTCTATGTTAATCAGCCCATGGTGACCTGCTTTTTGGACCACTGAATGTAAAACAGATGATGGAACCAAAACAGGCCACTTACCGATGTTATGACAAACATGACACCAAATTAAACTAATTCCTTCTGCCTGCATTTGGTCTATATCTATCCATCCATTTATTGTAGATTGAGTTTATCAAAGTCTCTTGAATGCACCTTTTTGTACCACCACAGTTCATTCCAGACTCCTCCCACTCTGTGCATATAAACTTGCACATGACATCTCACTTGTACTTCACCCCTCCCACATTACAATGCATGACTCCCCACTCTCTCTCTCCTTTCCCCAGGTATGAGACAATTCAACTCTCGGTGAGAAATAGTCTTAGAAACAAAGCTATCTATGCCTATCCAGTTCCCCTCAGCCTTCTGAAGAAAATGGTTTTGATTGCCTTCTTTCCTTTCCATAGGGGTGTCACATTGCAAATTTTCCAATCTTTTGCTAACTTGCCAGAATGCAAGGATTTTTGAAAAAATGTCAACCAACACATCCACTGTCTCTGTAGCTCAATCTTTTAGGATCCTCAGATGCAAGTCAGCAGCTCCAGGGGATAATTCAGCCATTAGTTTGTATAATACTACTTCCTTAATCATGGTGATGGGACTTAAATCCTCTCTCACATTCTTTAGTATTTGTGGAATGTGCAAAGTACCTTCCATTAGAAACACTGATGCGGAATATCTGTATAACTGTTCTGCCATCTCCTGGCTTCCCCATAACAGACTTGCAAGGTTCATTATCAAAGTAGTCTATCTTCACTTTGCATGCAATCTTTTTTTAAAATGCATTTAAAGAAAATGTTATTTTCACTCTTTCCATTCCTTGCTAAATTGCTCTTTGCAGTTTATTTTCTCTGTTTTTATTAGGCTTTTTGTCCTCCTTTGCTAGATTTTGAATTTATCACTGATTTTCATCTCCTTAAATGCTTTCCCCACAATTTGATACCTTCCTCAACTTCCTTGGTTATTCAGGTTTGATTTCATCGGGGAAACCAAGCGGTGGCTTGGGGACCGCTTTGTGGAACACCTATGCTTGGTTCGCACTGAACAACTGGACTTCCCAGTCGCGAACCATTTCAACTCCCCCCTCCCCCTCCCATTCCTCAGACGACATGTCCATCCTGGGCCTCCTGCAGTGCCACAACAATGCTACCCGAAGGTTGCAGGAACAGCATCTCATTCTGCTTGGGAACCCTGCAGCCCAATGGTATCAATGTGGACTTCACAAGCTTCAAAATCTCCCCTTCCCCTCCCCGCCTCCCTAACCTGTCCTTCCTGCCACCTATCCCCCTCCTCCCACCTCAAACCCCACCCCCATCTCCTACCTACTAACCTCATCCCGCCCCCTTGACCTGTCTGTCCTCCCTGGACTGACCTATCTCCTCCCTACCTCCCCACCTCCACTCACCTTTACTGGCTCCATCCCCGCCTCTTTGACCTGTCTGTTTCCTCTCCACCTATCTTCTCCTATCCATCTTCAATCCGCCTCCTTCTCTCTCCCTATTTATTTCAGAAAACCCTTCCCCTCCCTCATTTCTTAAGAAGGGTCTAGGCCCGAAACGTCAGCCTTCCTGCTCCTCTGATGCTACTTGGCCTGTTGTGTTCATCCACCTCTGCACCTTGTTATCTCAGAGAGGAAGCAGGAAAGGGGATAAATTGGATGATCAGCCACAATCATAGTGAATGGCAGAGCAGGTTCAAAGGTCCAAAAGGACTACCCCTTCTCCTATTTGCTAAGTTTCTGTGTTTCTTTGTTACTGAGAGTATGTCCTCTGGTAATAGGCTATTCCACAAGGGTAAACAACCTTCATGCATCTATCTTGAGAATCCCCCTAATAATCTCTTATTTTTCAATAAGATCTTCATTCCTTCTTTAAATTCTAATGAGTGGAAGCCCACTGAACTCCACTCCTCATGAGAAAATACTTCCATATTTATCAGCCTGGTGAACTTTCTCTCGACAGCTTCCAATGCCAATATACATTTCCTCAGATAAGGAGACCAAAACTGTTCACAGTATTCTACGTGTGGCCTCGTATTCATTCAGCAAGAGTTGCAAATTTTTATTTCTTCTCAAATGAAGAATTACATTCCATTTGCCTTTCCTGTTAGTTGATGAATTTGTCTATAAGCTTTTTGAGATTCATGCAGGAGGACTCCCCAGTCCCTCTGTGCTGTAGCTTTCTGCAGTCTTTCTCCACTTAAATAATATTCAGATTGTCTATTCCTTCTCCCAAAGTGTAACACCAGATTTTTGACCACTCACCTAACTATCTATATTGCTCTACAAACTCCATGTGTTATCCCTACCGATTGCCCGCTCACTTGTAGCCAAGTTTGCAAATGATGCAGAAATAATACTTTCACTCCCCTAAACAAAGTCAATAATATCTAATTTAAATAATTGAGTCCTTCACTGACCCATGTGACCCAAATGAGAAACAGATTGACATCCTGAAAGTTTCCCCCTTCGTTCGCCCCTTGTCTTCTATCAGTTCTCCAATCCTCTATCCATGCTGATATACTATCCCCAACAGTATGGACTCTTATTAAGGTGACTGATGTGTAGCTTGTCAAAAACCTTCTAAAAATCCAAATATACTATATCTACTGATTTCACTTATTCCAATCTGTATGTGTCCTCTTCTCAAAATATGATAAATTTGAGCAGGAATAACGTCCCTTCATGCAGCCAGGCTGACTCTATATGATCAAATAATGTATTCCTGAAAGTTCTCCAATTGAAGGTAACATTGTCATTGTCCCAAAGAACTACGTGGCTGCTGTCTCATTAGATAGAGGTGATTGGTGGGGAACTTAACCTGGAGGTCACCATGCCTCAGGTAAGAGGCTAGGACGAGAATGTGGAAACTTTATGGTAACCTCAGACAGTGCAGGAATTGAATTTACTCCCTTTGTAATAGACTCTAATATTTTCCTTATCATAGAAGTTATGCTAACTGACCTATAGTTAGCTGTGTTTGGTCTCCCCTCTCCTTGAATCCTCTATTGTATGAATTCAAGCAGGCTGCTTTGTCCTGGCTGGTGTCGAGCTTCATAACGCTACATCGATCTAGGTAACTGAGGAAGATTCTATCACACTCCTGACTTGTGCTGCCTTGATTGTGGGCAGGGTTTGAAGAGTCAGGAAGTGAGTTACTTGCCACAGTATTCCTAACCTTTGACCTGCTCTTGTATTCAGAGTATTTTAGTGGCTTGTCCAGTTCAGTTTCTGGTCACTGGTGAATCGTAATCTCTCTGCATTTGAGATAAAATGCTTATTTTTATTCTTCTTGCTGAAGTGGACAATATTGCACTTTCTCACAGTTGTCTATTTGCCAGATCTTTGCCCTCTCACTGAATGTCAGAGCAGGCCCAGTGATCCCTTCCTTGGTGACATTTTGAAAAATCTACTCCTTTCGCAACACAATCCATTTCCATAGCGAGAGATCGTGGGTTACTTTAATGATATCCAAGTACTTTCATGGTACTTTCCCACATTATGAATCCCTTTTGAAGGACTTTTCACGTCAGGGAATATGAAACACTGCCCCAACATAATACTTCCATTTATCACTGTCACAACACGCCATTGGTTAAGGCCAAACTTCTGAGGTGACACAGAGGTTCATTTTCTCCGACCCACTTTATTAATTGTTCATCTGACACCCAGTCTGGGATACGGTGATCATGCAGTTGTAGCACATCAGTCCCAATCATTGTCAACATCCAGCTCGTGTTTATGGCACACACCTCGGCCTTGTGGGCCTCCTCAGAAGTATTGGCCGTACGCTCAATGATTCCAGTAAAGGTTTTAGAAATCTCACTGTGTCCAGGGTCTCTTGTGACCCATCTGGATCTCTCTGGTTGGTCCGTATCTGGTCTAAGTTCCCTTCCCCAGTAATGAGCTGCATTTTCAGCTGAAGGGATTGTATCTGACTTTCTAATTCTACTGTGTCCAAGGTGTTAACAGTTGCCACTCCTGATGCATATCCTGCCCCTGGCCAACTCCAATAGTCCTCTTTTCTTTCTATTCTTGTTGATCATAAGCTCACTCCTGCTCAATTGTTCATCAAGGAGGTGGGCACATAGACGTTTTGTACTGGATGGGCTCTATTCTGGAGCCGTTATTTCAGTCAAATTAAAGACTACCTGGACATGCCGATATCCTGGTACCAAAGTGACAGATTCTCCTGTCTCCCCTACCTTCCATCCTGTGCTGTGATTCACTGCATCTAGTTTCTGGTGTGGTTTAATTTCTGGGGGATGTGGGGTCACTCGCTTCCTACAGGTCCTGAAAATTATGAAGGGCCCGGGCCCCGACAGAAGCCCTTGTCCACATCTCTCAATGCCCTTTATCTATCTATCTGTATCAATTTTTTCCATGTACAACTAATAGTGATCCAACCAATTTATTTGAATTGCTTTGAGTAACCACTACAGCCAATATATTTTGTGATGTGTCACTTCCCCAGTTGATATTCAGTGGTGCGTTCCCAGTGAATCATGATTTTACCTCAATTGTCACTTCCTAATGGTTGCTTAATAAATGGTCTGATAAAATGACGAGTAATTTGTTCTTCTGGGATTAGAGCCAATGTCACCTCCAGAACCCTGTTGTATGAAAATTGCACCCCTGTTCCTTCAAGTATACCCAGTGTTTTTCCCATCCATGCCAGCCCATCTGCTCCTGTATAATACAAATTTAAGTCCCCTCTGCTTCCTGTATTAGTTCGTATTATCTTGTGCTGCAGACCAGAGTCGTTCTTGATCACTGAATATTCTTCCAGCCTTGACACTCCTCGAGGCGCATTCACTCGTTGCGATGACTCTGATACCTGCTCAACCATCGTCCCAAGCATGATCATTCCGATAGGAATGTATCACTCCCCTCATCCGCGTTTAAACCTGTAACATACAAGTGTAATTTCTGTTCTTAGTTACAATTGCTCTCTTCTTACTAATGAGAAGCCCATGTTTTCCTTACTCTGGGCCAGATCGTCCCTCCCCGGCTCCAAATCTGTTTTGGATTCTAATTGTATGTATTCTCTGATCCACTGACCTTCTCCACCCTTTTTCATTTCCTTTCGTTGTTTTCCTCGGCTATCTCTTTTACATGGATGGCCGATATAAACTTTCCTTCTTGTTAGCTCCCTGGGAATCTGTAACTGATCTTGTTCCTGCTCTCTCTGACCTTGGGAACTCAAAACATCATTAACATCAAGCATCACATGCCAACTATGGCCATCTTGCTTCCCCCCTACTGGGTTCAGCTGATTGATGTGGTACTAGCCACACTTACCTGGCACCGTTAATACCTTGCATATGGATGTGATGGCTCTATCCACCAGCTCATAGGGACTGGTGAGCTTTGGGCTGAAGAATAAACTGGGCTGGTATACTCTTATCATTACTCTTTATCTGGGCCTCAATTCTATCGGGCTGGCTTTTGTGTCAAAATAGGCCTTACTTTGCTGCTTCTTCTTCCCTTGCTGGTGGGCTGCTACATAATTTGAATCTTTTACTATTTCTACCAACTGTTGTAACCACTTGTCTGATATAATATTGCCTTCCTGAGTTCAGACAAGTCCAAACCGACGAATCTCTCCATTCCACTCATGTCCCTTCCTGTCATGAGCTTTTAAAGAGTGAAGCCTGTTGATGAAGCCACAATGTTCCTAAGTATCATTAACACATGAGGCAGAACAACCTGCCAGGGTGTCTTGTGCTGCTGCACCATTTTGGCTGTCATGGTTTTCAGTGTCTGATTCAGTCTTTACCAGAATTCCACTAGACTGTGGTCTATAGGGTGTGGGGAATCTCTGTTTGATTCAAAAATAAAGAGTTGTTACATTTTGCATGACTTGGGCCGTAAAATTTGTCCCTGGTCTGATTCTATACTTTGGGGTATACCCCAATGAGAAAATAGCCATTGCAACAAAATATTCACTGCGTTCGTCGCTGTGTTTGTTGTTGTTGGGAAAATTTCAACCCATTTATTGAAGGTATCCATGATGACCAGGATCTACTTGTATCCTCCTGGAGTTCGGATGTAAGAGTCCTGTAAAGTCTATTTGTAGATTACTCCTTGGCCGTTCTATTCATCCAGTATGTCAGCGGGCTCCCTTCTTAATGGTCCTATTGGGGTTATGCTGTGTGCAGATCACAGTTCATAACATAGTGTTCCACATCACCTTTCATTCCAGGACACCCGGACACTTCCTACACTTTATCCAGCGTATTGTCTACCCCTTTGTGTCCCATAAATAGGAGAGGTCCTTAATGAATACTTTTCTTTGGTATTCACAACTGAGAGGGAACTAGTTGTATGGGAGGACAGTGTGAAACAGGCTAGTAGGCTAGAGGAGGTGGATGTTAGTAAGGAAGATGTACTAGGAATTTTGAGGAACTTGAAGATGGGTAAGTCCCCCAGGCCTGATGGGATTAATCCAAGGATTCTATGGGAAGCAAGGGAAGAGATTGCAGGGCCTTTGGTGATGATCTTTTCGTCCTCACTGTCCATAGGTATAGTGCCGGTAGATTGGAGAGTGGCAAACGTCATTCCCTTGTTCAAAAAAGGGAATAGGGATAACCCCGGAAATTACAGGCCAGTTAGTCTTATTTCAGTGGTGGGCAACCTACTGCAAAGGGCTCTGAGAGATAGGATTTGTGATCACTTGATAGGTACAGTTTGATTCATGATAGTCAGCATGGATTTGTGAGGGGTACATCATGCCTCACAAACCTTGCCGAATTCTTTGAAGAGGTAACCAAACATGTCGAGGAAGGCAGAGCAGTGGATGTGGCACACACGGATATAATTTAAGGCGATTGATAAGGTTCCCCATGGTAGGCTCATGCTAAAAGTAAGGAGGCATGGGATAGGGGGAAGTTTGGCAGATTGGATTCAGAATTGGCTGACCCTGAGAAGATAAAGGATGGTAGTGGATGGAAAATATTCAACATGGTGCTCAGTTACAAGTGGTGTACCACAAGGTTCTGTTCTGGGTCCTGTTTGATTTGTGATTTTTGTAAATAATTTGGATGTAGGAGTGGAAGTGTGGATTAGTAAATTTGTGGATGATACGAAGGTGGGTCAAGTTGTGGACAGTGCGGAGGGCTGTTCTCGGTTACAAAGGGACATTGATGGGATGCAAAGCAGGGCTGAGAAGTAGCAGATAGAGTTTAACCCTGAAAAGTGTGACGTGATTCATTTTGGAAGGACAAATTTGAAAGCAAAATACAGGGTTAACAGAAAGATTCTTGGCAGTGTGGAGGAGCAGAGGGATCTTGGGGTTCATGTCCACAGTTCCCTGAAAGCTGCCACCCAGGTGGATAGAGTTGTTAAGAAGGCGCATGGTGTGTTAGCTTTCATTAATAGAGGGATTGAGTTCAAGAGCCATGAAGTTATGCTCCAGCTATACAAAAGCCTGGTTCAGCCACAACTGGAGTACTGTGTCCAGTTATGGTTGCCTCATTACAGGAAAGATGTGGAAATGATGGAAACGGTGCAAAGGAGATTTACCAGGATGTTGCCTGGAATGGAGGGATGGTCTTACAGGAAAGGTTGAGAGCGTTAGGGCTTTTCTCTTTCGAACGATGAAGGATGAGAGGTAACTTGACAGAGGTGTACAAAATTATCATAGGTATAGATGGAGTGCACAGGCAGAGAATTTTTCCGAGGGTGGAGGTAGTGACTATGATGGGGCATAATTTTAAAATGAATGGAGGTAGATGTAGGGGAGACGTCAGAGGTAGGTTCTTTAGTCACAGCGTGGTAGGGGCGTGGAATGCATTGCCGGAGAGGGTAGTGGAGTCGGTCTCATTAGGGGCATTTAAGCGGCTATTAGAGAGGCATATGGATGATAGTATAAAGGTAGGGGTGGAAGTTAGATGGACCTTAGATTTAGGGTAAATGGTCGGCACAACATCGTGGGCCGAAGGGCCTGTACTGTGCTATACTGTTCTATTTTCTATACCCTATGTTCATAAATCATGATAACAGTGAATTATTTGATTTTGTTCCCCCTCTGCAAACAAATTTTCCTTCTTGGATGGAGTAGTTTTCCATAACATGGATGCCCTTGTGTGCTTTATGTGTGTCTGATTCTACTCCTTCAATTAATTGTTTTTCAATTCCCTGTCTTTCTTTTGTTCCTCCGTTAAATCCATTACCTCGACCGGTTTCTCTTTCTGGCCCCCGATTTCTTCAGTTGGCGGTCACCATTCCTGCCCATTTACAGCATCTTGTTTCGCTAAATCATCACCTTCTTGTTCCCCCTGGGAGACACTTTTCAATGAGCTTTTACCTTCCTGACCCCACATTCTGTCCCTTGTGCTTCCTTAAGGATATATCGTAACAGTGCAGCTGATCAAAGAGGCTTTCCATCCACTGAGACGGATCCTGTCACCTTCCATAGGAGCAAATATTCCGTGAGGCTATTACAAACGTACATGCTGTCAGAGTATATCACTGATCCGGGTGGAAAGAGTTCCTGGTGACCAACCACATATGTAACGGCCACTAACTCTGCTGCCTGTGAC
>NC_063369.1:19706154-19721418 GCF_021869965.1 Rhincodon typus
AGACCAGGAAGGCATTAGTGCAGTTTGATCCCACTGAGGAAATAAGCACACAGAGACCTGGGTAATGTGGAAGATGGTTAGAGCATGGGGATAAAAAAAACGACAAAACTTCCCAAGGCCTCTGTGGTACAGGATGACACCTGTTTAAGATCGGGCAACAATCTGGAGAAATGAAGGGGGAAGACCTACTTGGAGGGCACCCCCTCCAGACTATTCAGTCGTGGGAAGAGGGAGAGGTAGAGGGAATGTCTCGGGAACTGGGAGAACTCAAGGCGGGGTGTCTAGGTGCTACGATTGTGGCCAAGAGGGACATTTTGTGAGAAAATGCCTGAATATGAGACGCGAAAATGCGCGTTAGGTGTGTTGGTGCCGACCTGTAGACGGAGCGAGTGGACCTAACCCTCAATGTGATGTGACGGAGACACTACCGTCTACGGGGATGTACCCTGAACTGCAATGAGAGTCAGAGGCCTCTCCGTTCTGGGTGTGATGTGCGGTGGGACAAAACAGGGAGACCCCTAGTGAACGGTAGGTTTGGAGGCTGCTCTGTTTACATTCCTTTGGGACACTGGGCGATCCCGAACCACCGTCAATATCACCCAGGTCAATGACACACATTGGCAAATTTAAACTTACACTATTTTAAATAGATTTACAGGACATTCACGAGGGGGACATGTTGGTGCTCAGTGTGGGAGATGAAGCATTAGAACATTCTGTATTTCTTCTTAATTTGCCCAGTGAAGAAGAACATGTTTTGGGGAGCGATTGCATGGTAAAAGCAGGACACTGTTTTGATCCTGTTTACTGCATGATTTGGTAAATACCTGTAGGTATGAGCAGTGTAAACAGCACAATTATTCCCGATGGGGAATATCAGGACAGGATATGTCCGGTTGGGGAAATGTGGATAAAGCCAGAAGAGATGAGTGACGATCATGAAGTGTAACGGCTCATTGTCCGGCACTCAGCATCATGAGACCGACATAAACATGACTGTGGGAAGATGGCTGGGAGTATGTGTATACAGGGCCCAGACCCCAATCCACAGGAGCAGTATGGCTTTCCGAAACAGGCAGAGGAAGAGGAAGGGAAGGTGATACAGAGTCTGACACCAGGAATAATGAGACCGGGTGCTACCATTAATAACTCATCTATTTGGCCAGTGAGGAAACTGGGCAGAATCTGGTGATTAACAATAGATTACCGAGCATTAAACAACACCACACCATTAACAGCCCCCACTGTAGCGATTAGCCCAGAAGCAGGTGTTAAGCAAAATAGGGATATCCAGTCATTCACTGTTTTGGAAATAAGCAACGGGTTTTGGTCCATCCCAATGGAAAAGGAGTACCAATACAAATATGTGTTTACTTTCCAAGTCCAGCAATATACGTGGAAAGCCCTGTCACAGGGATTACATTCGGATCTAAAGGAAGGGTTCAAAGGGTTTTCAGAACCAAAGTGTTTAGTGCAATGTGTAGATAACCCTCTGTTGTACCTGTCCTGGGAGTGTTTGATTTGGACAGTGTGAATGAACTTTGCTCTGTATCTAATCCTGGGCTTTACCTCTCGTGAGAGCGTTTTATGTGCACAGTGTAGAATGTGCTTTACTCTGCACCTAAACCTGAGCAATCCCTGCCACTGTGGATTTGATTGGGATAATGTCAAGTGAGTTGGCATCCTCTTGAGCTTTGGTGCATCTTGTCCTAATTTTTCCTTCAAATGTATTTTCCTCTTGGTTTTGATTTCAGATGGGAAGTGCTCATTCCTTCCATTCACACCCTTGAGGTTACTCTCTTTTTTTCTGACTTGTCCGTTTAGTTTTATTGGTTACTGTGTGGATGTGGTTGTGCTGGCAAGGCCAACATTTACTGACCAACACCTAACTGTCGTTGAGAAGGTGGTGTTGTGTCTTCTCAATGCACTGCATTCCATCTGGTGTCACAGTACTCAGCGCTGTTGGGGAGCAAGATACAGGATTCTGATGGAGTTGCAATGAAGGATATAGTTCCAAATCACAGTGGTGTATGGATTGGAGCGTGCATTCCACTTATTGATGTTCCCCTGTGTCTGGAACCTTTGTTATTCCAGGTGGTAACCGTCATAGACTGTGGGCCTATTGAAGGAGACATAGCGAAATGCTACAATGCACCTTTATAGATGTTACACCCTTTGCCACTGCCCACCAATGTGGGAGTGAGTGAGTGGAAATGATGGTGAATAACGTGTCATTTTGGCTGCTCTGTCCTAGACATTGTCATGTTCCTTCAGTGTTGTTGGAGCTGCACTCATCCAAGCAAGTGGAGAGTGTTCCACCATTTTCCCGACATTTAGCTGGTTGGTGATCGACAGGGTTGAGGGACTCACCAAGTGAGATCCTCAGGTTTTGTAGTCTCTTACAAAGTCACAGGCAACTTAAGAATCATGGTGTCTGTAGTCTATGTGAAGAATGTAAATAATGATTGGGTATTGTTAACCTGGACGATGAATTGTAATCTGTGTGAGTGATCATTTTCTATAACAATTAATTGAGGTCTCAAAAATAAATGGGAAAGATTTGCTTCCAACATTTTATAATGAAATGTGATTTCTCAGTAATTTAACAAAAAGGATCTTCTGTGAGTAAGTGCCCATTTACAATCACAATTTGTAACAATATTCCAAATCCAAATTAAGAATTTGGAGCAAGTACTAAGTTATGAGCGTCAGACTGGCTTAGGTTGAATGAGATTTGATATATTGTGTGATCTGATGATTTTCAACTATGAAGATCTTATGCTCAAGATTGAACCCTTTACATGGGTCTCATCACTCTGAAGACTCCAATGAAAATTTTTTGTTCCTGTGCCTGATATCTACATATGTACACTACAGTCACTTATGTGTCTGGACCCAAGCTAAACAATTTGGATAATGTTATAACAAGCATCACTCAGCAAATCATTGCCACGTGTCTCAGGTAGATTGTGTATCTCCTGTGAGACATACACAACAGAAACTGGTAAATAGAGTGGAAGATAGTTTGGTAAACAAACAGTGGAGAATATCTAAAGAAATGTTAGCAATGCTGTTTGTAGTAAAAGTCTATCTGGTTCACGAATGGCCTTTAATAAATGAAGTCAGCCATCGTTACATGGTCTCGACTACATGTGACTCCAGACCCACAGAAATGTGATGATCAATTCTTAACTGCCATCTAGGTAATAATGGATGGGCAATATATGACACTAGTGAGTGACACCCACATTCCATGAATGAATAATAAGTTCCATAAACAACAGCTCAATGTGAAAATTCAGTCCATACCTTACCAATGAAATTCAAGTTAGAATTGTGATAAAAATTGAGATTTGTAATATTGCTATGAATTGTGTTAAGATTGAAAAATGAGAGAAATTTCAAAGCCAGCAAAGTGGAAACAAAAGATTTTAGAAATGAGAGAATATAAGAACATGAGCAATTTAATCGTGAATGTATGAATGGGTCTGAGAGCTCTTCCAAACATATCAAATAGGAAAAGAATAGCTAAAGTAGACTTTAGTCTTCTGAAGGCAGAGACATGAGAAATGATGATGGACAATGTGATAATGGCGGAACCTTTGCTTAGTATTTCTTATCTGTCTCCAAGAAGACAAATTGTGTGTTGACCTTAATTGTACATATATTGGAGATCAAGAATAAGGAAATCTTGCCATAATTGGGCATATTTGAGAACTGTGCTCAGTTTTATCTAAAAGATGGCAGTGCCATCTCCCATTTCTAAAACATGTTCAGACACCATATCCTGGACCAAAGAAGGCAGTTTCAGATTTGCAGTCATTCCCCAGGATACAGCAGCCTTTCAAAGATGGTGCGAGTGCCAGGGAGGCTGGTCTTTTGGCGGATATCCAGTGAGTGGTGAGTTCTTGGGGATTGGCATATGGTTAGTTAGGCCTGGAATCATAAGTGAGGGACACCATATGTGGCAGGGTAGGTAGTTAATGAGGTATAACTGGTAAGATGTGGTGATAAATCTTACTACAGATCACATGAGAAACCATGCAGAAATATCAGTGCAACTTGCACTTATTCAAAAGAAAATAAGATACAGCCTTGTGTTTTTAAACATAAATAAAGGCAATGATGAGGGCACGAAAACAGAGCAGCCTGTGGTGAACTGGTAAAGATTAAAGGACAGTTCAAGAAAGATGCAGCAGCAGACCTTGACTGGGACAGTTCAGAACATACAAAGTACATGTCTTCCAACAAGCCAGAAAAATCCCAAGAGATGGGCCCACCATTCACAGTTAACCAGAAAGTTTAAAGATAGCATCAAATTGAAAAAAGAATGTATAATTGTGAGAAGACGAGTCAAAAGTCAAAAGACTGGGCACTTTAGAACAAAATTAATTTGCGGAAACATTTGAGAATGAGAGAAAACTAATCACAATATGAAAGCATATAAGTATAAAAAGTGTATATAAATGAGTATGTATTATTTAAACAAGGACATACTGAATAAAATGAAAAAATATCCATTTGAAAGTGGGCCTAGATGATTCATAAAGGTTAATAAGGAAGTAAATATGTCTTTACTGCAGGAGTCAATATGGTTACAAGAAAGAGATCATCATTGATCAATCTATTAGAATTCTTTGAGGAAGTAATCATAGCATCCCTACAGTGTGGAAACAGGCCCTTCAGCCCAACAAGTCCACCAAACCTCAAAGCCCAGTATAACCCACCTAATCTACACATCCCTGAACACTACGGGCAATTTAGCATGGCCAATCCACCTAACCTGCACATCTTAGGACTGTGGGAGGAAACTGCAGCACCTGGAGGAAACCCATGCACACACAGGGAGAACGTGCATACTCCACACAGACAGTCGCCCAAGGCTGGAATCGAAGCCGGGTCCCTGTGGCTGTGAGGCAGCAGTGCTAACCACTGTGCCACCATGCCATAATGTGCTAGTGATAAAGGGGAGTGAGTATGTAATGTCCTTAGATTTCCAGAAGATCTTTGATAAACTGCTGCAGTCAAGGTTTTTGCAGAAAATATTGATTTAAATGACAAAGATGATGGGGCAGAAGATATGGTCGCCAAATTTCCTGTTGACACAAAGATCAGTCGGAAAGTAAATTCTGAAGAGGACATAAGGTTACAAAAGATATGAATAGAACAACAAAGAACACTACAGCACAGGAACAGACCATTTGGCCTTCCAAGCCTGCTCCAACAGGTTTTGCCCTTCCATAATAAAACTGTAAGGTTTTAGAGTAGATTTGTAGCTCGGGTTGTGGATGTTGTGGTTGGTTGGCGTGTCGAGCTAGTTTGTTGTTCCGCAGACGTTTCGTTACCCTGCTGGGTAACATCATCAGTGCAGCCTCCAATGAAGCACTGTTGTGTTTTCCTGCCTGGTATTTAAACTCTGGGGTCTGTTGGGCTGAATTACCTCACTTCCGGTTTTCCGTCACAATGGAGTGTATATGGGGTCGAGCTCTATGTGTTTATTGACGGCTTTCTTAGTGGAGTACCAGGCTTCTAAGAATTCCCTTGCCTGTCTCTGCTTTGCCTGTCCCAGGATCCTGGTGTTGTCCCAGTCGAATTGGTGGTTCTCCTTATCGAGGTGGATGGAGATGAGTGAGTATTGGTCGTGTCTCTTCGTTGCTAATTGTTGTTCATGTACCCTTGTGGTTAATTTCCTTCCTGTTTGTCCGATGTAGTGTTTCTCACAGTCTCTGCAGGGAATCTTGTATATGACATTGGTCCTGTCCATATTGGGTAGTGGGTCTTTGGTTTGGGTGAGCAGTTGACGTAGGGTTGATGTGGGTTTGTGTGCTACTCTGATGCCCAGTGGTCATAGGAGTCTTGTGGTCAGTTCACATGTGTTCTTGATGTAAAGTAGCGTGATGAACATGTCGGGGCATGTAGTATCTTCCTGGTGTCTTTCATGTCATAGGCACATTCTGACCCAGTTTTTTGGGTATTCATTCTCTTTGAATACCTGGAAGAGGTACTGTTCTTCTTTTTGGTGTAGTTCTGTGCTGCTGTAGAGTGTTGTTCCCCGTTTAAATAATGTCCTCACTCAATTTCGTTTGTGTGTGTTAAGGTGGTTGCTGTTGAAATTCAGTACTTGGTCAGTATGTGTGGCTTTCCTGTGTACCTTTGTTAGGAATTCCCCTGTGGCCCTGCGTTCCACCATGACATCCAGGAATGGGAGCAATAAAACTGTCTTCACTTACAGGATCCATATCCCTCTATTCGCTTCCTATTCATGTATTTTGTCCAGGTGTTTCTTGAATGCTGCTTTTGTGTCTGCTTCCATCACCTGCTATGGCAGCACATTCCAGGCAGGAATAGGTTAAGTGAGTGGGCAAAAATCTGTAAAACAGAGTATAATGTGGGAAATATGTAATTGTCTGTTGTGGCAGGGATAATAAAAATGAAATGATATTATCAAAAAGCAATGCTTTCAGCTTCTTAAGTGTGGGAAATAGGGTACAAGATCAGGGAGGTGATGTTGAACTTATACAAGACACTGGTTGGAGCTCAACTGGAGTATTGTGTACATTGATGGGCACTGCACTATAGGAAAGATGTGAACCCATTGGAGAATGTGCAGAAGAGGCGTAGCAGTTTATGAAGTGCTTTCCAGGGATGAGACACTTCAGTTATGAAAAAAAAGTTTGAGAATTTCGGACTGATCTCCTTGTAGAGACAAAGGGTATGAGGAAATCTCAAAGTTTTCAAAATCACGAGGTCTCTGGACAGAGTGGATAGAGAGAAACTATTCCCACCTGCACAGTTTATAAAAATGTTTTACAAAAGGAGTAAATGTGAGGTGGCTGGAGCCTTTTTCACGCAGCGAGATGTGAGGGTATGGAATACACAGCCTGGAAATGGCATGGAAACAGGTTAAATCCAGATAATGAAGATGGCGTTGTACGATTAAAGTGTGCAGGGTTACAGGGAGAAAGGCAGGAGATAGATCCAAAGAGAAAATGGGAAATGAGCAAGAATCAATGGGCTGAATGGCCACCTCTGCACTTTAACAATGGTGCAATTCAGGAAGCAGCCCAGGGAAGGTTCAGCATTAATGCAATGTAAGGGTTGTCTTATGATAGGCTGGATAAGCTTGACTTGTATCTGCTGGAGTTGAGAAGAGGGAGAGGGGTCTTGACTGAAACATGGTGGAGCAGGGGAGGATGTTTCTATTTATGGGACAAACTAGAAATAAGTGTCAATGTTTAAAAATCAGGGGATGCCTGTACAAAACTAAGATGAGCTGAGAGGACTTGGAACTCTCTTCTTGAATAGCTGGTAGATGCAGATTCAGGGAATATTTTGAAGACCTCAAGAGGGCTCGTGTCAGGGTTTCTGGAAATCATGGTGGACGGTTCACTAGCAGTTTGTGAGCCAATGGATGGAGCCATTTTAGTGGGTATTAAATTCCACTTGGTGCCTTTGTTTTGTTTTCCATTGGTCCACTGTTCCAGGCATCGTGGATGTCCCTTCAGCACATTGACTGCAGTGGTTCAAAAAGGCAGCTCACCACAACCATCTCAGCAGCAACTGGGTACAGGCAATAAATTCTGGCCCAGCCAGCAACACCCATGTCTCATCAATGAATGAAAAATAAATGTCACACAAGGTCTAAAATCCCAGTGAGACCACCAAGATGACAATCTGCCTGAGCTATTCAGGAGAAAAGTAATGATTCACTGCAAGTTATTTCAGTAACAGAAAAATGAAAATGTATTGATGCAAAGTGAGATTGAACAGGAAGGATTTCTGATTTATGCAACTTAAATTAAACCCCAACAAGACTTCAAGCACCCACACAATCAATCACAATCTACACAGACAATTAACAAATAGTTTAGCATATACCCATGGGTAGAAAATAATTTATAGAGTTATCAAAATTCTGACAATGACAGATCCATGCCACAAGATGGGAAGTTATATTCCTCACAGTCCTTTTGATTTTTGCTATGGTGATTGTAGGGCAGCACACGTTCTTCAACTCAATTGTTGAATAGTGAACTTAACATTCGTACAAGGACATCCTATTCTTTCAAGCAGCCTTGGATCTCCTGTTTTGTCCCCTTACAGAGAAAAGGAGAGCAAGAGAGAGACAGAGATGCTTTCTGTCTGCAGCCTTCAGATATTTTTCGCTCTCTGCTGTTCTTGGCATTAGATTATTGTTGCTCTGTAGTTAAACCAATCAAAGGGCTGTTTCCAATCACAATGTGCTGAATGCCAAAGATTATTTTGAAGGGACTGCTTCTGTTTTGAATGAGTTGCTGGGTTATGGATAAAAGGCAGGTGAATGATACTAATTCAAACTGGTCAAAATACTGCAGCTAGGATGGGCTGAATGGCCTCTTTCTGCACTGCAACAAATCTATACACAGGGGTCAACTGCTCACTGTTTATATAAATAACTGGGATTATACGGATAGTAGGAATGGTCAGCAAATTTGTAAATGACACAAATGTAAGTCAGAAAGTTGTGAATAGTTCATGAGGAGGCTACATAGGGACACAAAAACAGTGAGAGGGCAAAGATCTGGCAAATAGACTACAATGTGAGAAAGTGTGATATTGTCAACTTTGGCAAGAAGAATAAAAATAAGCATTTTACCTCAAATGGGGAGAGATTACTATTCACCAGTGACCAGAAACCAAACCGCACAAGGCATATAAATACTCTGAATACAAGAGCAGGTCAAAGGTTAGAAATACTGTGGCAGGTAATTCACCTCCTGACTCTTCAAACCCTGCCCACAATTAAGAAGGTACAAGTCAGGAGTGTGATCGAATCCCCCTCAGTTACCTGGATCGATGTAGCCTTACGAAGCTTGACACCATCCAAGACAAAGCAACCTGTTTGAATTCACTCAACTGGGGATTCAAGAAGGTAGGGAGACAAAAAACAGCTAACTATAGGTCAGTTAGCATAACTCCTATAGAATAGAATAGAATCGAATCCAATCCCTACAGTGTGGAAACAGGCCCTTTGGCCCAACAAGTCCACACCGACCCTCAGAGCATCCCACCCAGACCCATCCCCCTAATCTACAGATCCCTGAGCACTATGGGCAATTTAGCATGGCCAATCCACCTAACCTGCACATTTTTGGATTGTGGGAGGAAACTGGAGCACCCAGGGGAAACCAATGCAGACAGAGGGAGAAATGTGCAAACTCCACACAGATAGTTGCCCGAGGCTGGAATTGAACCTGGGTCCCTGGCGCTGTGAGGCAGCAATGCCCGAATAATGATGAGGAAAATATTCGAGTCTATTATAAAGGGTATAATTCAATTCCTGCACTGTCTGAGGTTACCATGAAGTTTCCACATTCTCGTCCTGGCCTCTTACCTGAGGTCTGGTGACCTCCAGGTTCAGTTCCCCACCAGTCACCTCTATCTAATGAGACAGCAGCCATGTAGTTCTTTGGGACAATGGCAACGTTACCTTTAATTGGAGAACTTTTAGAAATACATTATATGATCAAATAGAGACAGCATGGCTGCATGAAGGGAGAATTATGCCTACATAAGTTGATTTTTTTTTAATTCATTCATGGGATGAGGGCACAGCTGACCAGACACCAGTTATTGCTCATCCGTAATTACCAAGAGGGCAGTCTAGAGTCACATGTAGGCCAGACCAGGATGGCAGTTTCCTTGGCTCAGGGACATCAGTAAACCAGATAGGATTTTCCGACAATGAACAGTGGGTTCATGGTCATCATTAAAGTCTAATTGTTTTCAAATTCCACCATCTGCCATGGCAGGACTTGAACCTGTGTCCGCAGATCAACATCTGGGTCTCTGGATTAACAGTCCAGTGATAATACCATAGGCCATTGCCTCGTCGTTTGATGAGGACACAACAGGTTGGATAAAGGGGAAACAGGAGGTATTTGGGAATCTTCCTGCATGAATCCCAAAAAGCTTACATATAAATTCATCAAGTCACAGGAAAGGGAAATGGAATGTTATCCTTCATTTGAGAGGAAACAAAAATATGGAAGTCTTGCTAAAAGAATACAAGACACATGTCGAATACTGTGAACAATTTTGGTCTCTATCTGAGGAACAGTATACTGGCATTGGAAGCTGGCCAGAGAAGGTTCACCAGGCTGATAAATATGGAAGTATTTTCTCATGAGGAGTTGAGTTCAATGGGCTTACACTCATTAGAATTTAAAGAAAGAAAGAATGAATGAAGATCTTATTGAAAAATAAGAGATTATTAGGGAGATTCTCAAGGTAGATGCAGGAAGGTTGTTTATCCTTGTGGAATAGCCTATTACCAGAGAACATACTCTCAGTAACATAGAAACATAGCAAATAGGAGAAGGGGTAGGCCTTTTGGTCCTTTGTGACTGATGATCCAATTCATCCCCGTTCCTACTTGCTCGCCGTACCCTTTAACTTGAATAAAGTGAATTACAATGAATTAAGGACAGATTGAGGAAATATAAACTGTTTGATAGAAAAGCAAGAAAGTAGAGATTTCAGGAGGTAATGCATGACCCTCATTCATAATACATGCCAGTGAAGAGGAAACATTCTGAGAGATGGATAAACCAAACCTCTCTGACCAAGGAAGTTCGGGAGAGTATCAAATTGTGGAAAAAGCATTTAGGGAGGCGAAAGTCAGTGATAAATTCAGAATCCAGCAAAAAGAGGACTAAAAACCTAATAAAGACCAAGAAAATAAATTGCAAGGACAAATTAGCAAGGAATAGAAAAAAATGACAACTTTTTTTAGATATACAAAGAATTCAAAGTAAACATAGGCCCCTTAGAAAACAAACCTTGAGTAAGTAATGGGAGAAGCTTGAAAATGGCAGAGGGGTTCAATAGATATCTTCCATCAGTGTTTCTAGTAGAAGTTACTTTGCATGTTCCACTAACACTAAAGGAGATGGGGGAGTATTTAAGTCCCATTGCCATCACTAGGGAAGTAGTATTAGACAAACTAATGGCTGAATTATCCCCTCACCCTGATGACTTGCATGTGAGGCTCCTAAAAGGTTTCGCTGCATAGATAGTGGATGTGTTGGTTGAAATTTTTAAGAACTCATTGCATTCTGGCAAAGTACCAAAAGATGGAAAAACTCTCAATGTGATACCCCTATTGAGAAAGGAGGGGAGGCAATAGGAGGGGCTAGCAAAACCATTTTCAAGGCGGCTGAGGGAAACTTGATAGACATCTATAAAATTGAGATGCCTAGATAGGCTTGTTGGCAAGAATTTTTTCTCCAAGGGTCATGCATTTAAGGTGAGAGGGATAACGTTCAAATGAGATGTGACATACAAGTTTATTTGCACAGGGTGTGGTAGGAGTTTGGAATATGCTGCCAAAGTGTTACAGGTACAATTATTGGACTTTTAGATAAACACATGAATATACAGGAAATAAGGATACGGACCAGGCAGAAAGGATTAGTTTAATTTGGTGGCACGATTGTTACAACATCATTGGCAGAATAGCCTGTTTTGGTACTATACTGTTCTATAGGCATAGGCCAATTGCTGGAGATGTATTGGAATCAATTATTTAAGTAATGCACAACAGTTTCAAAATCATACTCTAAATCAAGCAGAGGCAGCAGAACTTGACAAAAGTGGAATTTATTCCAGGTTTTTGGCAAAGCCTGAACCAGAGTGCAAGGGGGGAAACCCAGTAGATGTGTTGTATTTGAAATTCCAGAAGGCTGTAGACAAAGGTGTCCTTTTGTGATTAAAGTCCTAAGACTAAAATGGAGAGGAATTTCTTCCCTAAGAGGGTTCAGTGCCTTCAGATCTCCTAGCCCCAGAGAGCTGTGGGGGCAGACTGTGTATATTTAAGGCTGAGATAGGTAGATTGTTGATCAGTAGGGTAATCAAGGGTTATAGGGAAAATGTCAGAAAGAGGATGTCAGATCAGCCACAGTCCTATTAAATGGTGGAGCACAGTCGAGGGGCAAAGCAGCCTACTACAGTTCTTATGGTTTGATGAGAAATTGAGACTCTGCCAATCTGTATCCTTCCTGAATACAATGTTTTGGTCTCAATTGTTTTCTGCTACAAACAATTCTACAGGCTCAGTCTCTGGGTGAAGAAATTTATCTTCACTTCAGCCCTAAATGGCTTATCCCATTTCCTTAACATGTGATCCCTGTTTCTGGACTCCATGGCCGTTGGGAATATCCTTCCTGCATTACCCTGCCTAGTCCTGTTAGAATATTACAGGTTTCTATGAGATTTCCTACTTATTCTTCTAAACTATGTATATTCACTGGAGAAGTCACCATACAGAAGGTTATAGTCCAACAGGCCTGAAATCCAAAGCTTTGAGTGCCGCTCCTTCGTCAGGTGAAGCGCACTCGGTGGACGAGCACCACAAAAGCTTGTGAATTGAAATAAACCTTTTGGACCATAACCTGGTGCTGTGTGACCTGACATTATCCACCCTCCAACACTGGCACCTCAATGCCAATTAATGTAGCTCTAACTGGTTCAGTCTCCATTCCTCAATTCTGAAAACCCAGGACTCTGTTTGGTAAATCTTTGCTGCATTCCATCATAGCCAGAACATCATTCTTCAGGAAAGGAGACTAAGTCTGCACACAATAATCCAGGTGTGGCCACTCAGGCCCTGTATAGTTACAGCAAGGCATCCCTACTTCTGTCCTTCCAAACAGAGCAGCAACATGCCATTTGTTGTCACTGTCTGCCACACCTTCATGCAGACTTTCGGCAACTTGTTTACATGGACACAGGATTCATTGTACCTCCTCCTTTCTCATTCTGTTTAGAGTCAGTTAAGAACAGCAAGGCAGGATTCTACAAAATTGGAGAAACTCATTTGTCCATATTATACTGCCTCTGCCATGTATTTTATATTTCCCTCACTTGAGGGATTGTTCCCAACCCCCACCTAATCAGCCTCCACCTCAACCCCTGACAATTCTCTCCTTTAACCTTTCCACAACAGTGACCCTTTCATCTCCAATTTGAGGTCTGAAACCCTCCAAATTAACTTGTTATACTGACTCAGTAACAACCATCCTCAGCAACATCAGACCAACACTTACCTACCATGTACCCTGACCACACCCAGCTCTCTCCTGTGTGTCAGATCTCCTGTACCAAGACCAACACTATTGAGATGACTGCAGACTTTTTGTTCAGCCCCTATAGTAAAGGATCTTCCAACTGATGAAATAATCTAATTGATAATTAAATACTGACAGAACCCACTAGATGTCAACTCCCCCTCCAAGAGGGACCAGCTTCTGTTGGGATCAGGGTGGTTAGCTCAGCCATGTTAAACAGCATGGCTTTTTGGGCCATGGATTGACTGGATAATTAAGGAATGTTTGGGCTTGAAGGGCGCACCCCATGTCACAGCTACAGTGACAGATGCAAAGGCTGTCAGCCCCACAAAACTGCTCAGTCACTGAGTTTGACCTGTCATTCCATTTGACAATGCACACAGCCATTGCAAAGTGGGAACAGCCTCCTGGCCAGATCAATCTGGCTTTTCCCACTGATACACCTACTGGTCTGAAGAGCATGAGATGTCTGTATTATCAGCTACCCATGTGATGGTTGTGTTTGAGAACACAACTATCCAACTTTTCCTCCAAAAGATTGGAATCACTTTCCTTTGACTAAATTCCAAATCACATTGGCCAAGTCAACTACATCCTCCCGAACCACAAGCAGCCATCCAGACAGTTCCAGACTATTATGGGGTGGGGGGCTGGGGCAACCAAACCTACCAAACACCCTGATGTTCAGCCCCACCCAACCCCTACCCCATGACCCCATCAGGGTAGAGTTGCAAAAGCAGACATGAGCAGGGTATGCTCTACGCCAGACATCTCTGGATAAAGAACAGCCCTCATGGCAATCTGACGGTTCACCAAGTGTTTCAGGATAAAATGCAGGCAGATTTGCATTTCCTTGTAAGATTGTTCATTGATGCACTGGAGTGCCATGTACCCTATTTCTCAAATTTGGACAGTCAACAGTTAATAGAAGCTTTCCAAATAATGAACAAATTGGTTTGCATTAGCAGTGGGATGTAAACACTTATGCTCCAGGTAAGAAGCATAACTAAAAAGTAACAACGCTCCATCTCCAGGGGAGGAAAAGGGGGATGAAACAATGAGTCAACCCAATCCCATCCCAAATAAAAGTCGTGCAGTGACCAGTGCTAGTTAAATTCCATGAAGGTGGAAAGAGAAACAAAGCCTGCTCCCAACACAAGATACTGGGAATCAAAGCTTTATTGATCATTTCTTCAGTTGAATCATGTCTGCTTGCGTTTCCTGTACAGGAGCAAAGCCAGTGAAGCAGAGATCAGGGAGGCAGCTGTCACTGTCAGGGCCACCATCACAACCAGCTCAGACTGCACACCTACACAACAAGGAGAAACCAATGGTTACTGAGGGAAACAGGGACAAAGAGGGAAACTAGCAGTCAGACAACTCACCACCTGGAGACCTCTCCTGCATCCTTTGCTCAACCTCAGTCAGGGGCTCAGTTGCCAGGTTGGTCAGCTCAGGATCCAGAATGAGCAGGGGGCCAAGGGAGGCCTCACTCTCCCACTTCAATCCAGCTTCACTCTCTGCAGGAAGAAACATTACAGTTAAGGTCAGGGAAAGCAGGGTATAGCCCCAACAGAGTGGGTCAGTGACCTACCAGCTTCAGGTCCAAGGTCTGTCCTTCCTCTGGAGGGAAGCACGATCTCCCTTGTGCTACCACAGTTCCCCACATGGCAACAGGCACAAATGTCACTGTTTGATGCCTCCAATGGCATCCAGCTAGACAGGAGACAGCCCATTAACCACATGGTGCATCACCTCTCCCCAACATCACTAAGGGACAGTGAGTGGGGGACACTTGCATCTTGTGCAGCTTCTGGAAAGTACAAGCTTTGTTCCTGGAATCTCCCTGATCCACTGAAACAACTTTCAGGTGACAGGTGATGAAAATCTGAGGGACACATTCAGCACAAGTCAGTGTTTAGTGACTCCCACCCAATGTGGAGAAGCCAATCAATCAGCAGCTTCCTCTTACCAAGGAACACATCTCCATAGAAGCAGAAGGCATCCAGGTCAAACCTGAGCTTGTCCGGCTCCCGCTCGTCTCTTGGCAACACAAAGGTTGAAAAGGAGTCCTCGACTTCGCTGTCCATGAGGCAACTGCAAGTGAACAAAGGGCCATGAAGTGAATGGAGTGAAGCCATTGAGATGGCAGCAGCTG
>NC_063369.1:19721918-19781918 GCF_021869965.1 Rhincodon typus
TTTTCCTTCAAATGTATTTTCCTCTTGGTTTTGATTTTGGATGGAAAGTGCTCATCGTCCTTCCATTCACACCCTCTTGAGTCTACTCTCTTGTTTTGTTACTTGCCCATTTAGTTTTATTGGTTACTGTGTGGATGTGGTTGTGCTGGCAAAGCCAACATTTCCTGACCAACACCTAACTGTCATTGAGAAGGTGGTGTTGTGTCGTCATCTTAATGCACTGCAGTCCATCTGGTGTCGCAGTACTCAGTGCTGTCAGCAAGGGGAGGGGTACAGGATTCTGACCAAGTTACAGTGAAGGATACAGTTCCAAAATAAGGTGGTGGATGGATTAGAGAGTGCCTTGCACGTGTTGGTGTTCCCCTGTGCCTGGAACCATTGCTCTTCCAGGTGGTAATGGTTGCAGATGACAATTATCAAAGGAGCCTTGGGAAAATGTGTTCGTGCATCTTCTAGAGGTTACACGCTTTACCACTGCCCACCAATGTGGGAGTGAGTGAATGGAAATGATGGTGATTAGGTTGTCAGTTTGGCTGCTCTGTCCTAGATATTGTCACGTTCCTTCAGTGTTGTTGGAGCTGCACTCATCCAAACAAGTGGGGAGTTTTGCATCATTTTCCTGACTTTTAGTTTGTTGGTGATTGACAGACTTTAGGGACTTAGGAAGTGAGATCCTCTGGTTTTGTAGCCTCTTACAAAGTCACAGTCAACTTAAGAATCATGGTGTCTGTTTTCTCTATGAAGGCTGTAAATAATGACTGGGTATCGTTGGAAGATGAGTTGTAATCTGCGTAAGTGACCATTTTCTAGAACAATTAATTGCAGTCTCAAAAATAAGTGGAACAGTATTGCTTCCAGCATTTAATAACAAAATGTGGTTTCTCAGTAATTTAACAAAAAGAATCTTCTGAGAATAAGTGCCCATAATATAATTACAATTCCTAACAATATTCCAAATCTAAATTATGAATTTTAAACAAGTACAGAATTATGAGGGTCACATCGGGTCAGGTTGAATGTGATATATCATGTGAGCTGATGATCTTCAATTATCAAGATGTGACACTAATGTTACAACCCGTAACGTGGGTCACATCACTCTGAAGAATTCAATGAACATTTTTTGTTCCCGTGCGTGATGTCTACATATGTTCACTATAGTCACAGGGGCTTGTGTGATGGGCTCAAGCTAAGCAATTTGGATATAATGTTACATGCATGACTCAGCAAGTCGTTGCCACATGTCTCTGGTTGGTAGAATGCATACCTCCTGTGAGAATTACACAAGAGAATGGGTAAACAGATTGAAAGATGGATTGGTAAACAAACAATGGGAAACATCTGAATAAATATTAGCAATGCTGTTTGTGGTAAAGATCCATCTGATTCACTAATGACCTTAAATGAATGAAGTCAGCCATCCTTACCTGATATGACCTACATGACCCACAGAACCCACAGAAATGTGATGCTCGATTCTAAACTATCATCTAGGCAATTACACATGGGCGATAAATGTCACTATCCGTTGACACCCACATTCCATGAATGAATAGAAAGTTCCATGTACAACAGCTCAATGTCAAAGTTCAGTCCACGCCTAACCAGTGAAATTCAGGTTAGTATTGTGATAAAAATTGAGATTTGCAATATTGCTATGAATCATGCAAAGATTGAAAAATGGGAGAGATTTCAGAAACCAGCAAAGTGGAAACAAAAGTCTTAGAAATGGCAGAATGTAAATCACATGAGCAATTTAATCAGGAGTGTAAGAACGGATTTTGAGATCTCTTCCAAACATATCAAATAGGAGAAGAGTAGATAAAGCAGACATTACTCTACTGAAGGCAGAGACATGATGAATGATGATGGACAATGTGACAATGGCGGAGACCATGGCTCAGTATTTCCTAT
Organism: Rhincodon typus; assembly: GCF_021869965.1. NCBI lineage: Eukaryota > Metazoa > Chordata > Chondrichthyes > Orectolobiformes > Rhincodontidae > Rhincodon > Rhincodon typus. Next base: position 19,723,833 of record NC_063369.1, read on the forward strand.
CTGTCTTCAAGAAGACAAGTTATGTGTTGACCTTAATTGTACGTATATTGTGAATCAAAAATAAGGAAACCTTGGTATAATTGGGCAGGGGTTTAGTGAGAAATGTGCTGAGTTTTATTTAAAAATGGTTATGCTGCAGCTCTATGAAACCCTGGTTAGACCACACTTGGAATACTGTACAGCTTGTATACAATATTGTATATGTTCTGGTCGCCTCATTTTAGGAAAGATGTGGAAGCTTTAGAGAGGGTGCAGAGGAGATTTACCAGGATGCTGCCTGGAGTGCAGGGCAGGTTTTATGAGGAAAGGTTGAGGGAGCTAGGGCTTTTTTCATTGGAGCAAAGAAGGATGAGAGGTGACTTGATAGAGATATACAAGATGATGAGAGGTATAGATAGAGAGGATAGCCAGAGACTTTTTCTCAGGGCGGAAATGACTATTACGAGGGGGCATAATTTTAAGGTGATTGGAGGAAGGTATCGGGGAGATGTCAGAGGTAGGTTCTTTACACAGAGAGTGGTGGGCGTATGGAATGCACTGCCAGCAGTGGTAGTGGAGTCAGATACTTTAGAGACTTTTAAGCGACTCTTGGATAGGCACATGGAGGATAGTAAAATGTAGGGTATGCAGAGTAGATTGATCTTAGTAGGATAATAGGTGGGCTGAAGGGCCTATACTGTGCAGTACTGTTTTATGTTCTATATTCTATTCATATACTTGTCAAGATGCCCTTTAAAAGTCACTATAGTATCTGCTTCCACTACCTCCCCCAGCAACGAGTTCCAGGTACCCACCACCCTCTGTGTAAAAAAACTTGCCTCGTACATCATCTTTAAACCTTGCCCCTCGCACCTTAAATCCATGGCCCTAGTAACTGACTCTTCCACCCTGGGAAAAAGCTTCTGACTGTCCAGTCTGCCCAGTCTGTCCATGCCCTTCATAATCATGTAGACCTCTATCAGGTCGCTCCTCAACCTCTGTTGTTCCGGTGAGAACAACCCAAGTTTCTCCAACCTCTCCTCGTAGCTAATGCCCTCCATACCAGGCAACCTCCTGGTAAATCTTTTCTGTACCCTCACCAAAACCACCACATCCTTCTGGTAATGTGGCGACCAGAATTGAACACAATATTCCAAATGCGTCCTAACTAAGGTTCTATAACGCTGCAACATTACGCCAATTTTTAAACTCAGTACCTCAGCCGACGAAGACAAGCATGACATTTGCCTTGTTGACTACCTTCTCCACCTGCGTTGCCACTTTCAGTGACCTATGTACCTGTACACCCAGATCTCTCTGCCTATTAGTACTGCCATTTACTGTATATTTTCCATCGTGGACATTACCTCACATTTTTCTGGATGAAATTCTATCTGCCATCTCCCTGCCCAAGTCACCAACCAATCTAGATCCAACTGTATCCTTTGACGGTCCTCATCGCTATCCGCATTTCCACCAACCTTTGAGTCATCGGCAATCTTACTAATCAGACCAGTTACGTTCTCCTCCAAATCATTCATATCTCTTACAAACAGCAAAGGTCCCAACACTGATCCCTGAGGAACGCCACTAGTCACAGCCCTCTTTTCAGAAACACACCCTTCCACTGCTACCCTCTGTTTTCTATGACCGAGCCAGTTTTTTAATCTATCTTGCAAGCTCACATCTGATCCCATGCGACTTTACCTTCTGTATCAGCCTGCCATGAGGGATCTTGGCAAAGGCCTTACTGAAGTCAGAGACAGTAGAAACTGCAGATGCTGGAGAATCTGAGATAACAAGGTGTAGAGCTGGATGAAAACAGCAGGCCAAGCAGCATCAGAGGAGCAGGAAGAAGCGTCTTTTCTGAAGAAGGGTCTAGGCCCGAAACGTCAGCCTTCCTGCTCCTCTGATGCTGCTTGGCCTGCTGTGTTCATCCAGCTCTACACCTTGTTATCTCGCCTTACTGAAGTCCATGTGTGCAACTCTGGGCAATACACTATAGGAAAGATATGAACCCATTGGAGAAAGTATAGAAGAGTTGCAGAAGAGTTGTAGCAGGTTATGAAGAGATTTCCAGGCATGAGACACTTCAGTAATGGTGTAAAATTGGAGGAGTTGGAACTGATCTCTTTGAGGAAAACCCAACATTTTCAAATTGATGTGGGCCCTGGATAGAGTGGATAGAGAGAAACTGTTCCCACTTGTAAGTGGATCAAGAACCAGAGGACACAGTGTATCATAGAAACATAGAATCATAGAATCCCTACAGTGTGGAAATAGGCCATTTGGCCCAACAAGTCCACACCGCCCCTCCGAAGAGCAACCCGCCCAGAACCATTTCCCTACCCCTGCATTTCCCATGTCTAACATATGTATAAAAATGTTTTGTAAAAGAAGCAAATGTGAGGTGAGTAGAAACTTTTTCACTCAGTGAGTTGTGAGGGTATGGAAATGGGGTGGAAGCAGGTTAAATCCAGACATTGAAGATGGCATCGTATGATTAAAATGTGCAGAGTTACAGGGAGAAAGGCAGAGATTGATCCAAAGTAAAAATGGGCATTGAGCCAGTATAGACACAGTGGGCTGAATGGCCTCCTCTGCATTGTCACAATCCTGCGATTCTGGAAGAAGCTCAGAGAAGATTCAGCAAGCTCACACGTGGAATGTGCAGGTTGTCTTATGAGGAAAGGCTGGAAAGGCTAGACTTGTATCTGCTGGAGTTGAGAAGAGCGACAGGTGGATCAGCGAGGATCTTTCTATTGATGGGAGAAACTAGAAATAAGTGGCATTGTTTAAAAATCAGGGGCTGCCCACTTAAAATGAAGATGAGCTGGAATCTTTTTTTCTCAGAGTTGTGAGTCTTTGGAACTCTGTTCCTGAGCAGCTGGTGGATGCAGATTCAGGGAATATTCTCAAGACATCGAGAGGGATCCTGTCAGGGTTTCTGGAAATCATGAACAAAAACAAAGTTGCTGGAAAAGCTCAGCAGGTCTGGCAGCATCTGTGAAGGAGAAAACAGAGTTAACATTTCGGGTCCGGTGACCCTTTCTCAGGACTGATAGTGGCTGGGAAAACGTCAGTTTATATGCAGAAAATTGGGAGGTGGGTGGGGTAGGGAGTAAACGATAGGATAGAGCCCAAGTAGAAAGAAAGATAGTTGGACAGACAAAGGAGTTGCTAACGATTAGGCTGGGAGGGTGAATAGTTGTTAATGGGGACTGTTAGTGACTAACAACAGGGGGTGTGTAATGGCAGGCTATGTGGTAACAAAGCCTGGTGTGTGGGGTAGGGGGTTGGGACATGGGAGAGTTTAGGCCCTAAAATTATTGAACTCAATATTGAGCCCAGAGGGCTGTAGGGTTCGCCAGCAGAAAATGCGGTGTTGTTCCTCCAGCTTGCGTTGGGCTTTGCTGGAACACTGCAGCAAGCCAGAGACAGAGATGTTGGCCAGGGAGCAAGGTGGTGCATTGAAGTGGCAGGCAACAGGTAGTTCAGGGTCTTTTTTGCGAGCAGAACGTAGATGTTCTGCGAAGCAGTCGCTAAGTCTACGCTTCATTTCCCCAATGTAGAGGAGACCACATTGTGAGTAGTGAATGCAGTAGACTAGATTCTGGGAAGTGCAGGTGAAGTGCTGCTTCACCTGGAAGGTATATTTGGGCCCTTGGATTCTGGGGAGGGAGGACGTAAATGGGCAGGTGTTGCACCTTCGCCAGTTACAGGGGAAGTTGCCGTAGGGCTGTGGGGAGGTGTTGGGGGTGAAGGAAGTGTGGACCATGGTGTCCCGGAGGGAATGGTTGCTGTGGAAGCCGGACAAGGGAGGGGAGGGGAATATGTGTCTGGTGGTGGCATCTTGCTGGAGGTGGCGGAAATGGCGTCTGATGATCTTCTGGATGTGGATGCTGGTGGATTGGTAGGTGAGGATAAGGGGAACCCTTTCACTGTTGCAGGAGGGAAGAGAAGGGGTGAGAGCGGAAGTGCGGGAGATGGGTCAGAACTGGTTGAGTGCCCTGTTGACAACAGAGGTGGGGAATCCTCGGTTGAGGAAGAAGGTGGACATTTCGGAGGCTCCCTTGTCGAAGTTGGCCTCATCTGAACATATGCGACAGAGATGGAGGAACTGAGAGAATGGGATGGAGTCTTTACAGGAAGTGGGATGTGACGATGTATAGTCCAGGTAGCTCTGGGAGTCAGTGGGTTTGTAATGAATATTGGTGGCCAGTCTATCCCCAGAAATGGAAACAGAAATGTTGAGGAAGGGAGGGGAGGTGTCAGAGATAGACCAGGTGGAAGTGAGGGCAGGGTGGAAATTCGAAGCGAAATTGATGAAGTTTTCCAATTCCAAACGAGAGAGGGAAGCAGCACTGATGACATCATCGATGTATCGGAGAAAGAGTTGTGGATCGGGGTCAGAATAGGACTGGAACAAGTAATGTTCCACATACCCCATGAAGAGACAGGAATAACTAGGGCCCATGTGGGTACCCATGGCCTCTCCTCTGACCTGAAGAAAATGAGAGGAGTTGAAAGAGAAGTTGTTAAGGGTGAAGACAAGCTCGGCCAAGTGGAGGAGTGTGGTGGTGGGTGGGGATGGTTCAGGTCTTTGCTCCAGGAAGAAGCGGAGAGCCCTAAGATCCTCCTGGTGGGGAATGGACGTGTAAAGGGATTGCACGTCCATGGTAAAGAGGAGGTGGCTGGAACCATTAAACTGGAAATTTTGAAACCGGTGTAAGGCATCAGATGGAATCATGGACGTATGTGGGTAGGGATTGGACTAGGGGGGAGAAGACTGAGTCGAGGTAGAAGAGATGAGTTCTGCAGGGCACGAGCAGGCTGAAACAATGGGTGGATTTTTGGTAGGAGGTAGAAACGAGCTGTGCGGGGTTGGGGGTGCTGCTTTTAGCTTAGAAGCGGAGCGGGGGAGATCATCGGATGAAATGAGATCAGTAACCATAGTGGATACAGTGGCCTGATGAGCCATGGTGGGGTCATGGTCCAGGGGAAGGTAGGAGGAGGTATCCGAGAGTTGGCGCTCAGCCTCTGCAAGGTTGAGGTCAGTACACCAGACTACAACAGCACCACCCTTATCAGCAGGCTTAATGACAAAGTCAGGGTTAGATCTGAGTGCACAGAGTGCAGTCAGTTCGGAGGGAGATAGGTTGGATTTGGTGAGAGGGGCAGTGAAATTGAGGCGACTAATGTCACGTCGACAGTTCTCAATGAACAGATCGAATGCAGGTGAAAGGCCGGTGGGGTGCAGGTGGAGGGACAGTGTTGGAACTGGGCAATGGGGTCTATGGGATGGGGAGAGGACTGTTGTCCAAAGAAATGAGCACAGAGGCGAAGACATCAGAAGAAGAGTTTGGCGTCATGTTGTGTCTGAAATTCGTTAAGGTGGGGACGCAGAGGAATAAAGCTGAGGCCTTTGCTGAGTACAGAGAGTTCAGCATTGGAGACTTGGCATATAAACTGACGTTTTCCCAGCCACTATCAGTTCTGAGGAAGGGTCTCTGGACCCGAAACGTTAACTCTGTTTTTTTCCTTCACAGATGCTGCCAGACGTGCTGAGCTTTTCCGGCAACTTTGTTTTTGTCCCTGATTTACAGCGTCCACAATTCATTCGGTTTCTGGAAATCATAGTGGACGGTTCACCAGTAGTTTGCGAACCAGTGGATGGAGCCATTTCAGTGGGTATTAAATTCCACTTGGTGCCTTTGTTTTGTTTTCCACTGGTCCACTGTTCTTGGCATCGTGGGTGTTCCTTCAGCACATGGACTGCAGTGGTTCAAAAAGGCAGCTCACTACAACCAGCTCAGCAGCAACTGAGTACAGGCAATAAGTTCTGGCCCAGCCAACAACACCCATGTCTCATCAATGAATGAAAAATAACTGTCACACAATGTATCAAATCCCAGTGAGACCACCAAGATGACAATCTGCCTGACTACCAGCTACTCAGGAGAAAAGTAACGATTCACTGCAAGTTATTTCAGTAACAGAAAAATGAAAATGTATTGCTGCAAAGTGAAATTAAACAGAAAGGAGATAACAAGGTGTAGAGCTGGATGAACACAACAGACCAAGCAGCATGAGAGGAGCAGGAAGGCTGACGTTTCGGGCCTAGACCCTTCTTCAGAAAAGACCCTTCTTCCTGCTCCTCTCATGCTGCTTGGCCTGCTGTGTTCATCCAGCTCTACACCTTGTTATCTCAGATTCTCCAGCATCTGCAGTTCCTACTATCTCTTGAACAGAAAGGATTTCTGATTTCTGCAACTTAAATTAAACCCGAACAAGAATTCAAGCACCGACACAATCAAAACAATCTACTCAATGAACAAATAGTTTAGCACATGTAACAGGTGTGAAAAATAATTTATAGTTATCAAAATTCTGACAATGACAGATCTATGTCACAAGATGGGAAGTTATTTTCTTCAGAGTCCTTTTGATTTTTGCCATGATGATTTGTAGGGCAGTGTACGTTCTTCAATTCAATGATTGAATAGTGAATTTATCATTCATACAAGGAAATTCTATTCTTTCAAGCCGCCTTGGATTTCCTGTTTCATCCTCACACAGAGAAAGGGAGAGCAAGGGAGAGACAGAGAGAGAGAGAGAGTAAGAGCGAGAGAGCGAGAGCAAGAGATCATGACAGAGAGTGCGAGAGAGATGCTTTCTGCCTGTAGCCTTCAGATATTTTTCACTCTCAACAGGTCCTGGCATTAGATTTATAATATTCTGCAGCTAAACCAATCAAAGGGCTGTTTCCAGACAGAATGTGCTGAATGACAAAGATTATTTTGAGGGGACTGTTTCTGTTTGAATGAGTTGCTGCGTTATGGGTAAAAGGCAGGTGAATGGCACTAATTCAAACTGCTTAAAATACTGCAGCCAGGATGGGCTGAATGGCCTCTTTCTGCACTGTAACAATTCTGTACACTTGTGAATGCTGCCTGCAGGAAATAGAACCAGCATAGAATATTTTCCAAGTTGGCAACTTGTACTGAGTGTCTGACACAGGGGTCAACTGCTCACTGTTTATATAAATAACTGGGATGTAAGGATGGTAGCAAATTTGTAGATGACACAAAGGTAAGTCAGTAAGTTGTGAATAGTTCATGAGGAGGTACAGAGAGACACATATACATTTAGTGAGAGTGCAAAGATTTGGCAAATAGAGTACAATATAGAAAAGTGTGATATTGTCAACTTTGGCAAGAAGATGGGTGGCATGGTGGCTTAGTGCTGCCTCACAGCACTAGGGACCTGTGTTCGATTCCACCCTCAGGCGACTGTCTGCATGGGTTTCCTCTGGGTGCTCCGGTTTCCTCCCACAGTCCAAAAATGTGCAGGCTAGGTGGATTGGCCATGCTATATTGCCCATAGTGTGCAGGGATGTGTACATTCGGGGGATGGGTCTGGGTGGGATGCTCTGAGAGTCGGTGTGGACTTGTTGGGCCAAAGGGCCTGTTTCCACACTGTAGGGATTCTAAAAGAATAAAAATAAGCATTTTATCTTAAATGCTGAGAGATTACTATTCACCAGTGACCAGAAACTGAACTGAACCAGTTATATAAATACTCTGAATACAAGAGCAGGTCAAAGGTTAGGAATACTGGCAAGTAACTCACCTCCTGACCCTTCAAACCCTGCCCACAATTAAGAAGGCACAAGTCAGGATTGTTCCTCATATTTGCCTCATGTTGTACATCACCCTGGGAATGTTTAATTGCGACAGTGTAAAGGGAGCTTTAATTTCAGTTTAAAATGATAGCGAGAGATTTACTTTCCGTTTAAAAGAATAGAGAGAGTTTACTCACTATCTTGCCCCCTCTATGCTGTACCTGTCCTGGTAGCGTTTGATGGTTACAGTGTAGAGGAACCTTAATTCTGTATCTAACCCTGTGTTGTCCCTGTCCTTGGGAGTGTTGGTGGGGACAGCATAGAGACAGCTTTACTCCGGATCTAATCGCATATTGTCGGCGTTCACTACTGTCACTGAGACTCTTTAATGGAGAATATGTTGATTTTCAGCTTAAGATCATCATTTTCAGTTTAAAACTTTTCAGCTTTTGAACTTTCAACAAGTTTTGCCTGTTTCTAACTCTGGGTTGTACCTGTCCTGGGAGGGTTTGACAGGAAGAGTGTAGAGGAGCTGTACTTTTAGTTTAAAGGAGCAGAGAATGCTTTACTTGCAGTTTATCAGAGTAGAGAGAGCTGTAGTCTTTAACTGATCATGTGCTGTCCCTTTCCTGGGACTGTTTGTCAGGACAGTGTATTGGTAGCTTTCATTCCAGTTTAAAAAGATAGAGGGAGATTTACTTCCAGCTTGCTAAAAGAGTACAGTGTGGAAAGAACTTTACTCTGTATCTAGCCCCAAGTGATACCTCTTCTGGTTGTGTTTGATGGGGACAATATGAAGAGAGCTTTACTCTGTATCTAACCCTGCGGTGTAACCCTGCATTTAATGGAGACATTATAGAGATAGATTTACGTTTATAACGGACAAGAAAGATTTATTCTGTCCTTAATCATACTTGACCTTTTGTAGCTGTGTTTGATGGGGACAGTGTAAAAAGAGATTTTCTCTGTATCTAATGCTGGCCTGGGAATTTTTTGGGGAGACAGTGTTGATTTCTGTGTTACACAGTGTTACACAGTTCTGTGAGTTGAGTTCTGTGTTACACTGCTACACAGTGCTCTGTGTAAAAGACAACAGAGAGTTTTACATAGTATCGAACCATGTGCTGTACCAATGCTTGGAGTGTTTGATGGGGCCTGGAGAGAACTTTAGTTTCTGTTCAATAGTGTAGAGGGAACATTCCGTTCAGTATAAAAGAGTTGAGGGAGTCTCATTCTGTTTCTGAGCCTGATCTGTACCTTACTGTGGCAGTGTTGATGGGGACAGTATCAAGGGCTATTGCTTCCTGCCATGCTGGAGTAACGCTCAATGTAAGGTCAATAAAAGAGCCTCCTTTGAGTGAGTCACTTTCCAGCTTTTCACAATCAACACTAAGTTCAGCGAAACAAAAACCAAAAGAATTGTGGAATGAAAACAGAAGTTGCTGGAACAGGACCCAAAATGTTAACTCTGATTTTTTTTCTTCACAAATGCTGCCATACCTACTGAGTTAAACAATGGGGGACATCTCCTGGGTCCCATCTTGTTTAATTTTTCTTTGTACATTTTGGTTCAAACTCATTTTCCTCTGGATTTTATGTCTGGACAGTAAGTGTTCATTGTCCTTTTATTCATGCCTCCTTGGGGCTCCCCTCTTGTTTTGTTACTTGCCCGTTTATTTTTATCGGTTCCTGGGTGGATATGGGCAGTGCTGGAAACGCCAACGTTTACTGACCAACCTCCAACTGTCCCTGGTATTGAGGGACATTGAGTGACTTTCTTTAACCCATTGCAGTCCATCTGGTGTAGCAGCACTCAGTGCTGTTAGGGAGGGAGGTGCAGGAGTGGTTTTGGGTGGAAGCTGTTCAGAGGGGTCAGTGCACATTTGATGGGCTGAATGGCTTCTTTTCACACTGTAGGGATTCTATGATTAAAGATAGAAGAACAATGAAATATACACTTTGGCTCTACCTTCACAATGGAGGACACAAGAAACATCCTAAAAATGTTGGGGAACACAGGGTCGCGAGAGAGAGAGAAAAATTCTATAGGCTCTAGAACACTTTGTATGGTTTAAAAGGTAGTGAGTGTAATTCCACTATTTAAAAAATAAAGGAAGTAAAGACAAAACAGGAAATTATAGTCTAGTTAGACTGATGTTGATAGTGGGGAAAATACTAGAATCTATTCGAAAATATTTAATAGCAGAGCACAAGAAATCGGTGAACTGATCAGATAAAGTCAGCATGGATTTACAAAAGTGAAACCATTCTTGACAAATCAACTGAAATTTTTGGAGGATGTAACTAGTAGAATTGATAAGGGGGAGCAACTGGATGTGGTTTCTCTAGAATTTCAGGAGGCTTTTGATAAGGTTCCCACACAAAAGGTGAACATGTAAAATTAATATTTGGACTAATTGAATGAGTGGGCAAATAAACGGCAACGGCACTACTATGTGGATAAATGTGAGGTTATCCATTTTGGAAGCAAAAGCAGGAAAGCAGATTAGTATCAGAATGGCAATAGAATGTGAAAGGGGGAGGTGCAATGAATCCTGGGTGTCCTTGTACACCAGTTGCTGAAAGTAATCATGAAGGTGCGGCAGGCGATGAAGAAGCTAAATGGTATGTTGTCCTTCAGAGGGAATGGATTCAAGGACGGCATTAGGGGTGCCTTGCTGCAAATATATAGGGCCTGAGAGTGGCCACACCTAGAGTATTGTGTTCAGGTTTGGCCTCCTTTCCTGAGGAAGAATGTTCTGCTTATGGAGGGAATATAGCAAAGATTTACCAAACTGATTCCTGGGTTGGCAGAGTTGAGGAATGAAAAGACTGAACCAGTTAGAACTATATCTACTGGAAGTTAGAAGAATGAAGGGTATATATCTTGGAAACCTATAATATTCTAACAGGAACAGGCAGCATAAACGCAGGGAGGATTTTTTTAAACATTCATTTATGGGATGAGGGCATCGCTGGCTAGGCAGCATTTATTGCCTATCCCTAATTGCCCAGGGGGCAGTTAATAGTCAACCATATTGCTGTGGGTCTTGAGTCATATGTAGGCCAGACCGGATAAGGATGGCAGTTTCCTTCCCTAAAGGACATTAGTGAATCAGATGGGTTTTGCCAACAATTGACAATGGATTCACAGTCATCATTAGACTCTTAATTCCAGATATTTATTGAATTCAAACTCCACCATCTGCCATGGTGGGATTCGAACCGAGGTCTCCAGAGCGTTATCTGGGTCTCTCGATGTGCAACAGTCCAGCAATAATACCATTAGGCTTCCCATTATATGTTCCCAATGACCATGGAATCTAGAAACAGGGGTCACAGTTTAAGGAAACGGGGTAGGCCATTTAGGACTGAGGTGAGGATAAATTTCCTCACCCAGAGACTATTAAGCCTGTAGAATTCTTTGCCACATAAAACAGTTGAGGCCAAAATATTGAATGTATTCAAGAAGGCGATAGATTGGCAAAGTTGGAATAATTTTGGCCATTTGGCCCTTCAATCTTGCTCCACCATCCAATAGAATCATGGCTGATCTGACAGTCCTCCTGTCCACTTTCCTACATTTTCCCCATAATCCTAGGTTCCCCTCCTGACCAAGAATCTATCTATCTCAGCCTTAAATATACACAAGGACTCTACCCCCACAGCTCTCTGTGGCAATGAGATCCAAAGGCACTAAACCCTCTTAGGGAAGAAATTCCTCTTCATCCTAGTCTTATGACATAACTATTTGTAAGTTACCTGCTCATGTGCCTTCTGGAAATTCAAATACAGCACATCTACTGCTTCCCCTCTATCCATTCTTGCTAAGTCTTCTTCAAATCAATTAGCCAGGCATGATTCCCCTTTCATGAACCACGTTGCCTCTGCTTAATTAGGTTATGATTTTGCAAATGTTCTGCTATTAGTTCTTTAATAAACGAATCCAATAGTTTCCCAGCAATAGATGTTAGGCTACTTCCTTGTTTTCTCCTTTCCTTTCTGAAGAGGGGTGTCACATTGGCAGTTTTCCAATCTTTGTGTGCTTCTTCGGAATGCAAGGATTTTTTGAAAAAATTCAACCAATACATCCACTACCTCTGTAGCTAACTCTTTTAGGATCCTCAGATGCAAGTCATCAGGGCCAGGGGATAATTCTGTCATTAGTTTGTCTAATACTATTTCCAAGTAATGTGAATGAGTCTTAAATCTTCCCCCAAATTCTTTAGTATTTGTGGAATTTGCAAAGTAACTTCACCAAAACACTGATGCAAAGTATCCGTTTAACTTCTCTGCCATTTCCTGGCTCTCCATAACTGACTTCCCAAACTCATTTTCTAAGGGGCCAATGCTGATTTTGATCCCTCTCATCCTTTTTATGTATTTAAACAAACGTTTATTGTCAATTTTAATATACCTCGCTAATTTGCTCCTATAATTTACCTTCTGTCTTTATTATCCTTTCAGTCCTCCTTTGTTGGACTCTGGGCTTATCCCAGTCTTTGGGGCTGTCACTGTCCTTTTCTTGGTTAGTCGAAGTTGGTTTATGCCTCTCTTAGAATCTTTCCTCCTGAATGGGATGTATCTTCTGAATGGGATGTATCTTTGCTGAGAACCGTGAATTACTTCCTTAAATGTCTGCCACTGCTTTCATACTGCCATTCCTGCTAATCCAACATCCAGTTCAAATTTTCTCACCGTGTCCTCATTTCATTGTAATTCCCTTTAAGTTAAAGGATACAGGGGGACAGCAGAAACTGGGCACTGAACTGGATGCTCACCCATGATCATATTGAATGGTAGAGCAAGTTTGCAGGGCCAAATGGCCTACAACTTCTCCAATTGACTAAGTTGCTATGTTTCTTTGTTCCTCTGAGATTATGTCCTCTGGTAATAGGCTATTTGACAAGGGTAAACAACTTCTCTGCATCTATCATGTCAAGCCCCTTAATACTCTTTTATTTTTAAATAAGATCATCATTCATTCCTTGAATTCTAATGAGTGCAAGCCCAACCAACACACCTTTGCATGAGAAAGTTCTTCCATACTTGTATCATCCTAGTAGACTGCCTCCAATGCCAGTATATATTCCATTAGATAAGGAGACTAAAACTGTTCTTGTATTCTAGATGTGGCCTTGCATAGTTTTAGAAAGAGACTTCCTTTTGTTTATACTCTACTTCTTCTGACATAATGGCTTTTTGTGATTTATGCAGGAGGACTTCTAAATCCCTCTGTGCAGTAGCTTTCTACAGTCTTCCTCCACTAAAATAACATTTAGGTTGTCTATTCCTTGTCCCAAAATATAACCCCACATTTGTCCACATTCTATGACATCAGCCAAGTTATTGCCCACTCACCTAACCTATGTATATTGCTCTGCAAACTCCCTGTGTAGTCTTCACCAATTGACCTCCAACGTACTGTTGTGTCATCTGCAAACTTGGTATAATATTCTCAGTTCCCTAATTTAAGCCAATAATATATATCTTAAATAATTGTGAGCCCAGACTGACCCATGTGACACTCCACTAGAAACAGGTTGCCATTCTGAAAGTCTCCCTCTTATCTCACTCTTTGTCTTCTATTAGTTCACCAATCCTTTATCCATGCTGATATACTATCTCTAACATTGTGGATTCTTATAAAGTGGCCAAACCTGCAGTACCTTAACAAAGACGTTCTAAAAATCCAAAGATAATATATCTGATATATCTACTGTTTCCCCTTTATCCAATCTGCCTGTGTCCTCTTCAAACAATATGATAAATTTGAACAGGCATAATTTCCCCTTCATGCAGCCAGGCTGATGCTGCTTGATCATATAATGTAAAGTTCTCCAGTTGAAGGTAACATTGTCATTGTCCCAAAGAAATACATGGCTGCTGTCTCATTAGATAGAGGGGACTGGTGGGGAACTTAACCTGGAGGTCACCATGCCTCAGGTAAGAGGCCAGGACGAGAATGTGGAAACTTCATGGTAACCTCAGCCAGTGCAGGAATTGAATTACAACCTCTGTAATAGACTCTAATACTTTCCTCGTCATAGAAGTTATACTAACTGACCTATAGTTAGCTGTTTTTTCGTCTCCCTTCCTCCTTGAATCCCCTGTTGTGTGAATTCAAACAGGCTGCTTTGTCCTGGATGGTGTCGAGCATCATAAGGCTACATCAATCCAGGCAACTGAGGAGTACTCTATCACACAATAAAAACCGAAAGAACTGCGGATCCTGTAAATCAGGAACAAAAGCAGAAGTGGCTGGAAAAGCTCAGCAGGTCTGGCAGCACTCGTGAAGGAAAAAGAGTCAGTCAATGTTTTGGGTTTTGTGACCCCCTCCTGAGAAAGGGTCACTGACCTGAAATGTTAACTGATTTTTTCTTCACAAATGCTGCCAGACCCGCTGACCTTTTCCAGCAACTTCTGTTTTTGTTCAGCTATCAGAGTGACTGTTAATGCAGTTGGAAAGAATCTCAGGAATAATTTTTAGACTTGGCTGCCGCTCCCTTCTTTTGGCTACTTCAATCTTCTTGCCCGTCCTGTTTGGAGTGGGAGTAGGGGTTTGTCCACCTGTAGTTTGACAGTAGTATTGTCAGCCAGACCCTGTATTATAACAGAGCTTCTATGATTGCTGATCCTTCATGATTCTTTTTTCCTCATGGAAGTACTTGAGATTATGAATATTCATGTTTAGAAAGACTTTAAATTGCATTTCCATTGTTGAATAAAATAGATTTCTAAACACAATACTCTGTCTGCAGCCTTAAGTCCCACTTAATCTATACACATCCCTTTAACTCTGCACCCTCACTGATTACATTTCCAACTTGTTTTATCTTTATAAGTCTAAGAGCTAGATCCAATACTTGCCATTGACACTCAAATGCATGAGGAAATGTAATACTTTCACTAGTGGATTGTAAACTTCAGTTTCATGCAAAATTTTAAGCATGGACAAAGGCAGGAAGACAGAAAATGACTGAAACACGGCTGTTGTCTGAAAAAATTATTACAATTGACAGTTGGATAGGCTCCCACAAACATGTGCTGTGTCTATGTTTAACTTGCCATCTGCTGACCATAGCAAGTAACTCAAATTAAGTAATAGCCATGAATCCAGCCAACATGCTTATTATCTTCTAGCAATTGAAATGATGGTGTTGGCTGCTACTCAAATATTTACTTCTACCAATTAACTGAGAATTGGCCGCAGGGCCTAACTTATATGGACTAAGTCGAGGACAGCCATTAAACTAGCCATAGCAATACCCACCATTCATAGATCCTGCCCTTTCCAAGATAGGATCACAGCTGTCACCAAGTTAACTGTAAGAATGTGAAATACAGGTCAATTAAATGAACTGTGCTCATTTTAAAAAAAAAATCTTGTGGAATTGACATGAAGTGAGACTTGCTGTGGTCATTTTCTAAATAAATCCACCTAACCTACTCATCACTAGACACTATGGGCAATTTCCCATGGCCAATCCAAATAACCTGCACATCTTTGGACTGTGGAGGAATCTGGAGCACCTGTAGGAAACGTACGCAGACACGGGGAGAACATGCAAACTCGAGATAGACAGTCACTCAAGAGTGGAATTGAGCCCCGGTCCCTGGTGTTGTGAGGCAGCAATGCCAGCCACCAAGCCACCCTCTTATTTATTGATCTTCGATATGTACAGAGAGCTGGGACACTTGTTAAAGGGGCTGAGCCCCCTGTGCAAGATATAATTTACATGGAAACCTGATACTGAACTTGCTGTCCTAGCAGGCAGGAATTGTACCACTGATAAAATTGAGTAAAGTTGGTTGTACATGGCCAGGATTAATATTATTTTTGCTCTTTGCATCATTTTATAAGTTTGGTAATTAAAACAAAGGGATATTTTAGCACATTCATCAACTGCTCCTTGAATTTAGCCTGGGTCACAGCATAAATACAAGTGTTGGTACAGCAGCTCAGGAGTTGGAACATCAATGCCATTTCTTGAACAAAAGCAGGTAAAGATATGTAGTTATAAACCAAATACCACATTCGATTGTATATAGAAAACACCATCAGCGCAGCCCATAAGAGGATGAGATTCCCTGAGATAAGATAAAGTAAAATGATTGATTTCCTTCGTTTTTCCATCTCTGGGTCTCTTTGATTCTCAAAGGTGCTGTTTTCCCGAAGTTCCCTGCGGCTTTTGCTGGCTATTAAAATGTGTCTAATGGTAAATGTATT
Organism: Rhincodon typus; assembly: GCF_021869965.1. Lineage (NCBI taxonomy): Eukaryota > Metazoa > Chordata > Chondrichthyes > Orectolobiformes > Rhincodontidae > Rhincodon > Rhincodon typus. The sequence goes on from NC_063369.1 coordinate 19,739,666, forward strand.
GAGCAGCAGAATCAGAATAAATGGAACACCTGGGGTTAGAATATGATGAAGGAGCTCAATTGATGTCCAGATCCGTGAACTCCGGATATTGTATGTGACGTGACAAAACCAGGGAATATTCATTAGCAAATACAGGCCTGTGAACATAAAATACCAAAATATGCTCTTTTAGCAGCTCACTGCAGACACTATTCCCAGAACCAAAGTTGCTGCTTTCTCAGTGCAATATTTACTTATTAAATTTTTGCAACATATTGCCACAAATCAATCAAAGGTGAAGCTGATAGTGAACCAGACAGAACAGTCTGTGGCTACATAAAGCAGAATGGCATGAATGTTACACATCTGGACATACTGCAGGAAATAAAAATGTTCTCAATAAACAATTGAAATATGCCTTAAGATCAAGTCAAAGATCACGACCAGTAGATCAGCCACTGCCATACCCACCAGGTAGATTGTGACACACTTTGAGAGACCACAGTTACACGAAGACAGGATCACAATCGTTCCCCAAGTTAACGGTTGTGGGGGAGGGGAGGGAAGATAAATAAAGAAGTCCATTATATATCCAGCAGGGAGCAGGTTTACCAGTTTGGTTGTATCTATTGAGATTGAAAGATGTTTTACTGAATACTTACATATTTTTATAATGAATGTATCTAAGATATAGATGACATCATGACTGGTGATGCAGTGGATAGTGAAGAAGGTTACCACAGAGTACTAAAGGACTTTGATCAGATGAGCAAATGGACTGAGGAGTAGCTGATGGAGTTTAATTTAGATAAATGTGAGGTGCTGCATTTTGGTAAGGCAAATCAAGGCAGGACTTATACATTTAATGGAAAGGTCCTGGGGAGTTTTGCTGTACAAAGAGAACTTGGGATGCAAGTTCACAGTTGCTTGAAAGTGGAGTCATAGGTGGACAAGATAGTGAAGAAGGCATTTGGCATACTTGCTTTTATTGGTCAGTGCATTGAGTATAGGAGTTGGGAGGTCATGTCAGGGCTGTACAGGAAATTGGTTAGGCCACATTTGGAAAAGTGCATTCAATTCTGTCTCCATGCTATAGGAAAGATGTTGTTAAACTTGAAAGAGTTCAGAAAATATTTACAAGGATGTAGCCAGGGTTGGAGGGTTTGAGCTATAGTGAGAGGCTAGATAGGCTGGGGCTCTTTTCCCTGGAGCATCAGAGGCTAACAATGTAGAATTTTTAAAATCATGATGGGCATGGATAGGGTGAATAGCCAATGTCTTTTCCCTATGATAGCAAAGTCCAAAACTAGAAGGCATAGGTTTAAATTGAGAGGGGAAAGATTTAAAAGGGGTCTAAGGGCAACATTTTCATTCAGATCATAGTGTGTATATTGAATGAGCTGCCAGATGAAGTGGTGGAGTCTAGTAAAATTAAAACATTTAAAAAGCATCTAGATGGGTACGGGAATGGTTTAAATGGATATGGGCCGAATGCTGGCAAATGGGACGAGATTAATTTACGATAGCTTGCTGGCATGGACAAGTTGGACCGAAGGGTCTGTTCCCATGCTATACACCTCTATGACTTTATGAGCACAAGAAATAGGAGCAAGAGTCGGCCATTTGGCCCCTCGAACCTCATCCACCATTCAATGGGATCATGGCTGATCCAACATTCCTCACATCACTTTCCTGACCTTTCCGCATAACCCTTGATTTCCCAACTGATCAACATTTATCTACTGCAGCCTTAAATATACATAAGGACTCTGCCTCCACAGCTGGCTATGGCAAAGAGTTCTGAAGGTTGTCAACTCTCTAGGAGATGAAATTCCTCCTCATCTTGCTCTTAAATTGGTAACCTTTTGTCACCACCTGTGGTTAGGTTATCTGCTCGAAACAGAGACTACTGCACAACAAAATCTCACATTCAACAAAATGAGCAATTTTAATGAGATAGCCCATGGGGGATATCAATTCATAAAGGATCATATAAAAGAACACTCCTGAGGTGACTATTTCATGATCTGGTTAGAAAAAATAAGCTGTGTTTAAGCAAATAAAATTACCCAGGGGAGTAAAGGAGGGGAAGTAGAAAGAATTTGGTGGCTCTTGGTGGCTGACCCTTTTCTGATGAAGGGTCTAGGCCCGAAACGTCAGCCTTTCTGCTCCTATGATGCTGCTCGGCCTGCTGTGTTCATCCAGCCCTGCAACATGTACTGTACGTTCTGCTGCTCCAATATCAAACATGATGGCACAGTGTCCTTTAAGCTGTTCAAATATCTGTGGTCTATTTTTGAACACAATTTTGTCAGATCAACATTGAGTTTAACAATGCAACAAGACCCATTTTTATCAGACAAGCAGACATAGGCTAGGCTTATATTTATGTAATGGGGTCATATGAATTAGAGATCCAGGACACACACTCTAGTGTTTATGGGAGAAGGGTCAATTTCAATTTAAGTAGCATCTAAACAGCCTAATATGAGAACCCATGGGGGTTTGAACCCAAGGACAGAATGTCCATCCCTGCCTCCTGAGAGCTCCCAGTCAAATCGAGACCATCATTCCTGTATTATGGGTAGCTGTGGTTGTTGCTGGTATTGCTCCCAGGCCCACGCTCAGAATCTCTGCTGGATCTCAGAAGTGGAGGTATTGTGGAGCAGAGTTGTTAAGGGAAGAGAAGGAGGTTTCTTTCAACAGCCCACCAATTTCCCAATGCTTGGTCTGAAGATCCTGAGACAGCACCTTTTGAACCCATGATCATTTCAACCTGGAAGGGCAAGGACAACAGATACATTGATGCAGTGCATCTTGTAGATGTTCTATAATGCTGTTACAGTGTGTCAGTGGGGGATGGAGTGGATGCTTGTAGTTATGAAGCCAAATAAGTGGGTTGCTTTGTCCTGTACGGTGTCGAGTTTCTTGAATATTGTTGGAGCAACACTCATCCTGGCAAGTGGGGAGTGATTCCATCACACTCCTGTCTGCCTTCCTGTAGTTCAAATAATAACAATTAGCCACTCTCTACTCTATATTTTCCTGAAACCTTATTATGTACGTTCATGCATATTGTTTTTTTCATTTATTTGACAATAAATCCCAGCAGGTAATTGTCTAATACTGGGGGTGTAGGTTTAAGGTGAGAGAGGGAAAAGTTAAAAGGAGTTGTACGAGGATCTTTTTTGACACGGGGCTGGTAGGTGATTAGAAAGTGCCGGGGAGATGGCAGAAGTAGGTACAAGTAGGGAAGTAAGAAGTAGGCAACATCTCAGAGGCATTTGGACAGACACATGAACAGGCAGAGAATAAAGGCATTATGACCATGTGCAGGGAGATGGGATTAGGGATTAGTTTAGAATGGCATCATGGTTGGCACAGACATGGTCAGAGAAGGGCCTGTTTCTGTGCTGTACTATTCTATGTTTTAACTTCCACGTTCTAAGCTAACACTGACTATTCCGTGCAGCTCAATTTGGTAATCAAGCCTTTTCAGTGGTATTTTATGAATATGAACAGTATTCATTGGGAGAATGGCAAAGATTGGAGAGTTCTGTGGAGATTTTGTATGTACACAATGGATCGAATGGTTCCTTCCCTTCCTTAATGAACAGATTAATTAATTCATGATTCTACCAACCTTCTTAGCAACTTCTTAAGAGCATTTATGTCCTCCTTAAAGTGTGGTGCCCTGTATCGTACACAATAACCCAAAACAGTGAGTGTTTTGTATTATTTCATAATACAGGGATATAGGTTTCTAATGCCTTCCAGTGCCTCTAGTTATAGATCCCAAGATTTCATACCCTTTACTGAGCAACCTGTCTGGCAAAGTGTAATGCACAAATTCACCAAGGATGTTTGTTCTTGCACCTCCTTTAAAGTCATACTATGTAGCTGATGTGGTCTGTCCTTTTTGTCATCGTCTGTCAACTGAAATAGCTGAACTTCCAAAAGGACAGGAGGGCTTATTTCAATTGAATGTGAAAGAATATAGCCAGGACAATATGGAACCAAAGGTACAGGCAAAACAGTAATTTAGAACTATATTCTCTTTAAAGAGGAACCAGCCTTTTTCCAAATATGAACAAAAGAGATGGACTTCAGAGATGAGGTGAGAGTGATAGCCCTTGATGTCAAGGCTGCATTTGACTGAGCATGATCAGAGGATTAGATAGGGTGGACAGTGGGAGCCTTTTTCCTCGGATGGTGATGGCTAGCACGAGGGGACATAGCTTTAAATTGAGGGGTGATAGATATAGGACAGATGTCAGAAGTAGGTTCTTTACTCAGAGAGTAGTAAGGGCGTGGAATGCCTTGCCTGCAAAAACAGTTGGCGAGTCAACTTTAAGGGCATTTAAATGGTCATTGGATAAACATATGGATGATAATAGAATAGTGTAGGTTAGATGGGCTTCAGATTGGTTTCACAGGTCGGCGCAACATCGAGGGCCGAAGGGCCTGTACTGCGCTGTAATGTTCTATGTTCTATGTTCTATGTTCTATGCTGTCAAGGAGTCCTGGCAAAATTGCAATCAATGGGAATCAGGGGGAAAAACTCTCTGCTGATGTTAAAGCATTCACTCATGGGATATGGGCATCTCTCGCTGGGCATTTATCAATCAGTACTTTGTCCCCAGCTATAATATTATGTCTAATTCTGAACAGTGTACTTTGGCAAAGACCGAGTGAGGTTATATAGGCAATTTAAGAGAATGGCTCCAGGACTCTGAAGAATCTGTTTCTATTCTGATCAGTGAAGTTGAAAGAACAACGAACAGTACAACAAGGAGGAGGCCCTTCGGCCCATCAAGCTGGCGTCCACTCATGGCACCTTGCTAAACTAAAAACCTTTCTCTTCTATGTGGTCTACAACTCTCTATTCCCTGCCTTTGATGTAAAGATGCCTCTTAAATATTACTATTGTATCTACTTTCACCACTACCTCTGGCAGCGCATTCCAGCACTTACCATCCTTTGCGCAAAAAATCTTGCCTCTTTCATCTCCTTTAAATTTACACCCTTTTACCTTAAACTTATGTCTCCAATATCTCTAGTGTCCATAAATATGGAGCTGGAAAAGTACAGGCAGTCATACAGCATCCGAGGAGCAGGAAAATCAATGTTTCAGGCCGAAATCCTTTGTCAGGCGAATGGTTTCCGCCCGAAACATTGACTTTCCTGCTCCTCAGATGCTGTCTGACTGGATGTGCTTTTCCAGCTCCACATTTACTGACTCTAGCTTCCAGCATCTGTAGTTCTTATCATCTCCAAGTCCCAAATAGCTCCAACCTGAGAAAAAGATTCCGACGATCCATTCTATCCATGCCTGTCATAGTTTTGTAAGCTTCTATCACATCGCCCCTCAACCTCTGACATTCAAATGAAAGGTGAGATGTCACACAGATTTCCAATTCAGTGAAGGTGTTGATACTGTAAAGAAGGCAAAGCAGTTTCCAGTGCCAGAGGCTCAGTATGAACAGACAACAAATTTAACAGAACTAGCAGAAAACCAAAGGCCAAATGATGATGAGAAATGTCCAACACTTCCTGAAATTCTACTGGTAGCAGTTTAGATAATAAATTCAAATAAATGTATCCAAATATTTAAAAATATAGACAAAATTATAGGATGAAAGAGGAGGGAATGGATGATGTATTAGATAACTGATCCAAACAGTTGGAATGGGCCAAATGCTCTCTTCATGTGCTGTGATCTTATATTCAATGAACAAGAAGCAGGAAGACAGAGAGAAAAAGGAGCGAGACACACAAAAGAGTTAAAATTTAATGGAGACACAGGAAGAAAGACAGGATGGTGTACAAAAGGAAAGAGATTGACTTTGAAAGAGAATTTGTTAAATACTTGATGTGCAATGTTTTTCAGACAATAGGGTTAGCAGGTGAGTGGGATGAATCAGAAGTGTGAGACAGTGGTGGAATTTGAACACAAAATGTGGAATATTGACTGTGCTGCAGGAGGCACACTGGTGCTGGGGAGATTGGACCTAACATAAATTAGGATGGGGCAGCAGAATTTCAGATTGGCTCTGGTTTCTGCAGGATGTAGCTCGATGATTGGTCAGGACAAGATGACAAAAGATGATAAGTTATTTAACAAAGCCACCAATTAGAGGTGGTAACAAGGTGCAGAGCTGGATGAACACCGCAGGCCAAGCAGCAGCATAGGAGCAGAAAGGCTGACGTTTCAGGCCTAGACCCTTCATCAGAAATGGGGGAGGGGAAGGGGTTTCTGAAATAAATAGGGAGAGAGTGGGAGGCGGATAGAAGATGGATAGAGGAGAGGATAGGTGGAGAGGAAACAAACAGGTCAAAGAGGCGGGGATGGAGCCAGTAAAGGTGACTGTAGGTGATGAGTTAGGGAGGGGATAGGTCAGTCCAGGGAGGACGGACAGGTCAAGGGGGCGGGATGAGGTTAGTAGGTAGGAGATGAGGGTGCGGCTTGAGGTGGGAGGAGGGGATAGGTGGGAGGAAGAACAGGTTAGGGAGGCGGGGACGAGCTGGGCTGGTTTTGGGATGCGGTAGGGGGAGGGGAGATTTTGAAGCTTGTGAAATCCACATTGATACCATTGGGCTGCAGGGCTCCCAAGCGGAATATGAGTTGCTGTTCCTGCAACCTTTGGGTGGCATCGTTGTGGCACTGCAGGAGGCCCAGGATGGACATGTCGTCTGAGGAATGGGAGGGGGAGTTGAAATGGTTCGCGACTGGGAGGTGCAGTTGTTTATTGCGAACCGAGCGTAGGTGTTCTGCAAAGCGGTCCCCGAGCCTCCGCTTGGTTTCCCCGATGTACAAGAGGCCACAACGGGTACAGCGGATGCAGTATACCACATTGGCAGATGTGCGGGTGAACATCTGCTTGATGTGGAAAGTCTTCTTGGGGCGTGGGATGGGGGTAAGGGAGGAGGTGTGGGGGCAGGTGTAGCACTTCCTGCAGTTGCAGGGAAAAGTGCCTGGTGTGGTGGGGCTGGAGGGGAGTGTGGAGCAGACAAGGGAGTCCCGGAGAGAGTGGTCCCTTCGGAAAGCAGATAAGGGTGGGGAGGGAAAGATGTCTTTGGTGGTGGGGTCGGATTGCAGATGGCGGAAGTGTCGGAGGATGATGCGTTGGATCCGGAGGTTGGTGGGGTGGTACGTGAAGACGAGGGGGATTCTTTTTTGGTTCTTATGGCATGGACGGGGTGTGAGGGATGAGTTGTGGGAAATGTGGGAGACACATTTGAGGTTGAGGGCGTTCACAACCACTGAGGGGGCGGAAGTTACGGTCCTTGAAAAACGAGGACAACTGAGATGTACGGGAGTGGAATGCCTCATCCTGGGAGCAGATGCGGCAGAGGCGAAGGAATTGGGAATAGGGGATAGCATTTTTGCAGGAAGGTGGGTGGGAGGAGGAGTATTCTAGGTAGCTGTGGGAGTCGGTGGGCTTGAAATGAATATCGGTTTCTAGGTGGTTGCCCAAGATGGAGACAGAGAGGTCCAGGAAGGAGAGAGAGATATTAGAGATGGTCCAGGTAAACTTGAGATTGGGGTGGAAGGTGTTGGTGAAGTGGATGAACTGTTTGAGCTCCTCGTGGGAGCACGAGGCAGCGCCGATACAGTCATCAATGTAATGGAGGAAGAGGTGGGGTTTGGGGCCAGTGTAGGTAAGGAAGAGGGATTGTTCCACGTAACCTACAAAGAGGCAGGCATAGCTTGGGCCCATGCAGGTACCCATGGCCACCCCCTTTGTCTGTAAGTGGGAGGAATTGAAAGAGAAGTTGTTGAGGGTGAGGACGAGTTCGGCTAAGTGGATGAGGGTGTCAGTGGAGGGGGACTGGTCGGGCCTGCGGGACAGGAAGAAGCGGAGGGCCTTTAGGCCATCTGTATGGGGAATGCAGGTGTAGAGGGACTGGACGTCCATGGTAAAGATGAGGTGTTGGGGACCGGGGAATTGGAAGTTCTGGAAGAGGTGGAGTGTGTGGGTGGTGTCACGGACATAGGTAGGGAGTTCCTGGACCAAGGGGGAGAAAATGGAGTCCAGATAGTTGGAGATAAGTTCGGTGGGGCAGGAGCAGGCGGAGACAATGGGTCGACCAGGGCAGTCAGGTTTGTGGATTTTGGGAAGGAGGTAGAAGCGGGCGGTGCGGGGTTGGGGAACGATGAGGTTGGAGGCCGTGGGTGGGAGGTCACCTGAAGTGATGAGGTTGTGGATGGTTTGGGAGATGATGGTTTGGTGGTCGGGGGTGGGGTCATGATCAAGGGGGCGGTAGGAGGAGGTGTCGAGTTGGCGTCTGGCCTCGGCGATGTAGAGGTCAGTGTGCCATACTACAACGGCGCCTCCCTTGTCCACAGGTTTTATGGTGAGGTTGGGATTGGAGCGGAGGGAGCGGAGGGCTGCACGTTCTGCAGGGGAGAGGTTGGAGTGGCTGAGAGTGGTGGAGAGGTTGAGGCGATTGATGTCTCGAAGGCAGTTGGAGATGAAGAGGTCAAGGGAGGGTAGGAGGCCAGGAGGAGGGGGTGTGTTGGAGGCGGGAGAAGCGGTCAGTAGAGGGAGGGTTAGGCTCACGGTTGAAGAAGTAAGCGTGGAGGCGGAGGCGGCGGAAATTAGTTGTCAGGGTTAGTGGTAGGGCATATAATGGAGAAAACCGCAGTGTGTGGAATTCAGCTCAAGCTCAAAGAGATAGTTAACTGTGGGAACAGTGTAGCTCAGATTCAGATATCAGCTAGGGAAGGGAATGGATTTGGTGGCGAGAAAATGTGTTTGTGACGAAGGCTAAATACGTTTGTATTTTCAGGATATAAAACACCAAGGATTCTGTCAAAATGGTTTATAGACCCACTAGCTGGATATAAACAGCAAGCCATGGTAACAAAGAGAAGCGGCTATATTTCAAAAACAATAATACAATGGATATTAATAATTTTTGTTTTGCCAGGAACAGCAATAACAGCAAGGAAGAGAAAAATAAATAAGGATAGTACAGAAGTAAAGATTGGTTTAGAAAGTCAACAACTGCAGAATACGTCTTACCAGGGACACCAACGATAGCGAGAATGGGATAGTAAATATGTTGAATAAAGAGCAGAACATACAGGATCCGCGATTTTACCGGTAGTCTATCATAATTTGCAGAAAGGTAGTCAAGTTCCCAAAAGATACTCCGGGTGACTGTTACATTCATATCTGCTGTTTTCAGATTCCACTCCATTTTCTTAACATTCTAGTCTATTATTCTGAGACACCAATCTATTGTCTCTCTCCCTTTCTCTGGGTATGTCAATCCTGTACCTGTTGTCGCTAATGCTCCCACTGACACTAATGTAAACCTTATTGAATTGAATCCTTTATTAACAGATGAGAAAACACTCTAGTGACACAATCAGGGTGCATGGAGATTGCAATTAATTACAGTCATTGAACAGTCACTTTAACCCTTTTCAAACTCATACTTTTCCTGCCACAACATAAATTAGCATTGGGCAGCAGAATTTCAGATTGGCTCTGGTTTCAGATTGGCTCTGGTTTCTGCAGAATGTAGCCAGATGATTGGTCAGGACAAGATTACAAAAGATGATAGTTATTTAACAAAGCCACCAATTAGAGGTGGTAGTTGTCAGGGTTAGTGGTAGGGCATATAATGGAGAAAACCGCAGTGTGTGGAATTCAGCTCAGGCTCAAAGAGATAGTTAACTGTGGGAACAGTGTAGCTCAGATTCAGATATCAGCGAGGGAAGGGATGTTTCCCCAGTCCACCTGGGATGTATAATGGTTGCTGAGGGAAAGTAAGTTGGGAACAACCACTGGTCACAATTGGCTTGTCTATGGGAGTGATTCCCAGAGGAAAAGGAGTTGCCCTGTTCATAAAAGATGAATGGGATAAACAGTGTAACTGCAGCTTACCGTTACCTGTAGATAAGATTCTGTATGCCATAATCCTGAACAGACGTCTTTGCTGCTTTGAAAGCATGGGTTAATGATTGCTAAGAAGCACACATATGCTGATGCCAAAATCGTACCACATAATCTTGATTGGGGGACTTGAATAGTTTACAGAAAAGGTTGCTGATGGTAACTCCATTTAAGCTGAATAAATAACTTTCAAAAGGCATATGACCAAATGTTATTTCATAAACTTGCTGGGCAAACTGAAATTCAAGAACAGAGCAGCTGTATGTGCTGTATATATTTGGTAGGACAAGATAGTAACAGTGTTAAGAATGCATACAAGATTATTAAACTAATACAAAAAGCATGAAAGGTAGGTTAAACTTCATCGCTTTCTGTTCCTGTCTTGGATTAGCTGGAATACACCAATGTTGCCCATCATAATGGATGGACTCCGAAGCCTGAGAATGGGTGCAGAAGGGGTTTGCTCAAATGGTACTCGCCAAAGGGATTTCAGTTCAATGGAGAAACTGGGATTGTTTATTTGGATAAAGGAGGGATTTAGTAGAGGTATTCAAAATTAAGATGGGTTATATTAGAGTAAGTAAGGATTGAAATTTTAAAGTGATTAGTAAAACCCAGGAGAAGAGATGAAGTTGTTTTGAATGCCGAGAGCTGTTTGCTTTCAGACTCCACTGCCTGTAGGAACGATGCAAACAGATTCAGTGTTATTGTTCAAAGGAGAACTGGACAGACACTGTCTGGTGACTTATAGAGCTGCTGGAACTGAGATGGCACAGAATGACTGCCCAGCTATTTCAAAGAGCTGGTACAGACACATTGGAACAAATGTCCTCTTTCTGTACAGAATAACAAATCTGCCAAGCCCTTACATCAAGTACACAAAAGATGTTTTTGAAACATTGTGTGATTGCTACCTGTACTCTGATCAAGAAGAGAGGGAAGGACAATCACAATGGGATGATGAACAAATTTGTGTGACAATTTGTTTAGTGAAACATGAACATGATCTATTCATTGTCTTTGTTCGGGTTCAATCATTGTTTTTGTTCTGTTCTTGGTATGATATTGTTATTTGTATTCACACAAGGGAGATGGGTTTCAGTGGCTGGGTCAGAATTTATTGCCCATTTCAGTTACTTTGGGAGGAGTTTGGTTGTTTCCTTCCTGAACCGTTGCAGTCCTAAGGGAGCAGAGGAGTGATATATTTCCAAGTCAGGGTGGTGAGTGAGGTGGAGGTGAACCTTTTGGTGATGTTCCCATGTATCTGCTGCCCTAGTGCTTCTGGATAGTAGTGGCTGTGGGTTTGGAAGGTACTATCGATGGATCTTTGACAAACTTCTGCAGTCCGTCTTGTAGCTGTTACATACTGCTGCTACTGTGGTCGAGAGTGAACATTGAGATGGGAGATCTGGTACCAATCAAGGAAGCTACTTTATCCTGGATGGTGTGGAGCTCTTGAGTGTTGTTGGAGGTACATTCATCTAAACAGTTGAATAATATTCCACCATACTCCTAATGTGTACTTTGTCAAGAATGAACAGCCTTAGAGGAGTCTGGAGGTGAGTTACTCACTCCAGTCTTCACAGCCTCTGACTTGCTCTTTTAGCCACTGTATTTATAGACAGCAAGACCATTTTACTTTCAGGTTAAAAGTAACTCCCAGGATGTTGATAGTGGGGAATTCAGTGATAGTAATGCCTTTGAACAGCAAGGGGTGATGGTTAGATTTGGTTTTGTTAAAGGTGGTCATCATCTGGTATTCATGTGGCATGAATGCCACTTGCCATTTTCAGCCTAAATCAGGACACTGTCCAGATTTTGCTGCATCTGAACGTGGATTACTTCAGTATCTAATGAGTCACAAATGTGCAATCATCAACAAGTATTCCACTTCTGACCTAATGATAGATGGAAGTTCATTGATGAAGCAGCTAAAGATGATTGGGCCTAGGATACTACCTGAGAAGCTGCTACAGAGATGTCCTGGAGCTGAGATGACTGACCTCTGATAACCATAACTTCCTTTGTGTGAGATATGACTCCAACCAATCCAACCAGCAGAGATTTCCCCCCAGTTCCATTGTTTCCAGATTGAGAGCTCTTTGATGCCACACTTGGGCAATGCAGCCTTGACTTTAAGGCAGTCAGCCTTCACCTGACCTCTGCAATCCACGTTTGATCCAGGGCCGTAATGAGGTCAGGAGCTGAGTGGCCCTGACAGAACCCAAACTGGGCATCACTGAGCAGGTTATTGCTAAGCAGGTGCTGCTTGATGGCACCTTCTGTCATTTTACTGATGATTGAGAGGAAACTGATGGAGCAGTAATTGGCCAGGTTGGATTTGTCCTGCTTTTTATGTACACGACATACCTGGGCAATTCCCAACAATTTTGAGTAGGTGCTGCCAAGGGATAAAGCGTTTTGTTTGACTTTATAGACTCCATCAATCAAACTAAACCACTTCAAGTGGAAGGGTCACCGGATCCAAAACATTAACTCTGTTTTCTCCTTCACAGATGCTGCCAGACCTGCTGAGCTTTTCCAGCAACTTTGTTTTTGTTCCTGATTTACAGCATCTGCAGTTCTTCTAGTTTTCAATTAAATCATAGCTTAATCTTACATAGTCAAAGGAATGTAAAACCATTATATATAACCTGTGCTCATAGTTAATTTATTTTATCCCGGTATTATTGAGGTGAATGACCACTGTGCTCTCTGCAATGTCATTTAAGTATTCCAGAATTTTACAGAACTATAACAACATGCAACTCCTACCAACTGGTCCCTTGAAACTAACGGGAAAGCATTTTGGACTTGTCTGTTAGTTCTTATGGTTTATCTGCATGCATCCCTTAAATATCTCTGATCTTCTGAAGCTCTCAGTCATTTAGAAAATACTGAAATTAACTGTCATATGCTGCAGTTTTTTAAGCCCAACTTATTAAATCTGTCACAGTTCTCAAGTGATATTTTTGCTCCCATCTTGGTTACCTCCTGTGCTTCAACTGTGAGGTTTGTACAATTACCATAGTTTGGGACTGCAGTTTTCAATTTATAGGAAATAAAGGGTGTCTTTTGATTTGTTCAGGACTGTGCTGACAGTAAGCCTCAGTTGTCTAATGATTTCTAATCAAAGGAGGGCTCAGACTGTTTTACTGAGAAGGAAGTGTCAATTACTTAGGTTTGCAGATGATGAATGCACTCTCCATGTATACCATGGGTTGCCATTGAGTCCCCTGAAGTTTCATAATGATTTAGGCTGATGCATACATCTGTCATACAGCAAACTGTACCTCTATTTCTAAAATTGAATATGATGGGACAAAATTTAATAAATTAGTGTTTCTCATTGTATCCAAGTGACATGGAAGATTCACCCAGCTTGGAAGCAAAAGAAGGAATCCAGAGTGTAATACTCACAATGAAAGAAAGTTTGAGGATTAGAAGTTACACAGCTGGAAGATTAAAAAGGAAGCAAGCCATTGGAAGGTAAAAATAATGTTAAACTGGTTTCTGGAGGATGATGTGGCAAATTCAAGGACAGTGTAATGTTTAACCGTAGTGAGAGATTTTCAGTCATTCTAAAAGTTAAATGGGAAATCGCTTTTCTACAGAAGAGAGTATAAGTTGTCGACAAAACTATAATTGTGTTTGTTCAACTGCAATTTTCAGTAATTTGAATATTAAACATTTTAAATGTTAAATTTTAATGTTTCATACTGTCAGTGTAAACCAGAACTTTGAATCTCAATTGGATAGTTATTGGTACCGACAGAGTTTATAACACCATGAGTTTAATGCAAGCAGTGGACTTCGGTCTCTCAGTTCATTCACTTTTTTCCAAAAAATATAAGGAAATGTTTCAGCACAAGTTCATACTCCAGTTGTGAATCAGACACATAATATTTTTGTTCTTTATTCTTTTGTGGGATCTGGGCACCACTGGCAAGGCCACCATTTATTGCCCATCCCTAATTGCCCTTGAACTGAGTAGCTTACTAGGCCATTCCAGAGGGCAGTCAGCCATATTTTTGTTGATCTGGAGTCACATGCAGCCAAATCAGGTATAACCAATAGATTCCCCATGCAGATGGCCTAAAGGCCCTTTGCTTCTTCCTGTCCCGCAGGCCTGACCAGTCCCCCTCGACTAACACTCTCATCCGCTTAGCTGAACTCATCCTCACCCTAAACAACTTCTCCTTCAACTCCTCCCACTTCCTACAGACAAAGAGGGTGGCCATGGGTACCGCATGGGCCCAAGCTATGCCTGCCTCTTTGTAGGATACGTGGAACAATCCCTCTTCCGAAGCTACACTGGCCCTATCCCCCACCTCTTCCTCCATTACATCGATGACTATATCAACGGCGCCTCGTGCTCCCACGAGGAGCTCGAACAGTTCATCCACTTCACTAACACCTTCCACCCCAACCTTAAGTTCACCTGGATCATCTCTGATACCTCTCTCTGCTTCCATCTCTGGCAACTACCTGGAAACCGATATCCATTTCAAGCCTACCGACTCCCATAGATACCTAGAATACACCTCTTTTCACCCACCTTCCTGTAAAAATGCCATCCCCTATTCCCAATTCCTTCGCCTCTGCCGCATCTGCTCCCGAGATGAGGCATTCCACTCCCGGAAATCCCAGACGTCCTCGTTTTTCAAGGACCGCAACTTCCCCTCCATAATGGTCGAAAACGCCCTCGACCGTGTCTCTTGCATTTCCTGCAACTCATCCCTCATGCCCCCTCCCCGTAATAACAATCAAAACAGAATCCCCCTCGTCCTCACGTTCCACCCCATCAAACTCCGGATTCAACGCATCATCCTCCGGCACTTCCACCATCTGCTATCTGACCCCACTACCAAAGACATTTTTCCCTCCCCGCCCTTATGTGCTTTCCGGAGGGATCACTCTCTCCGTGACTCCCTTGTCCGCTCCACACTCCCCACCAGCCCCACCACCCCCGGCACTTTTCCCTGCAACCACAGGAAGTGCTCCATCTGCCCCTATACCTCCCCCCTCACCCCCATCCCAGGCCCCAAGAAGACCTTCCACATCAAAGATGTTCACCTGCACATCTGCTAGTGTGGCATACTGTATCTGCTGTTCCCGATGTGGCCTCCTCTACATCAGGGAAACCAAGGGGAGGCTTGGAGACCGCTTTGTGGAACACCTATGCTCGGTTCGTGACAAACGTCTGCACCCACCAGTCACGAACCATTTCAACTCCCCCTCCCACTCCTCGTACGACATGTCCATCCTGGGCCTCCTGCAGTGCCACAACGATGCCACTGGAAGGTTGCAGGAACAGCATCTCATATTTCACTTGGGAACCCTGCAGCCGAATGGTCTCAATGTGGACTTCACAAGCTTCAAAATCTCCCCTCCCCCGACCTCATCCCAAAACCAGCCCAGCTCGTCCCTGCCTCCCTAACCTGTCCTTCCTCCCACCTATCCACTCCTCCAACCTCAAGCCCCACTCCCACCTCCTACCTACCAGCCTCATCCCGCCCCCTTGACCTGTCCGTCCTCCCTGGACTGACCTATCCCCTCCCTAAACCACTACCTACACTCACCTTTACTGGCTCCAACCCTGCCTCTTTGACCTGACTGTCTCCTCTCCACCTGTCTTCTCCTTTATCCGTCTTCTATCTGCCTCCCCCTGTCTCCCTATTTATTTCAGAATCCCCTTTCCCTCCCCCATTTCTGAAGAAGGGTCTAAACCCGAAACGTCAGCTTTCCTGCTCCTCTGATGCTGCTTGGCCTGCTGCATTCATCCAGCTCTACACCTTGCTATCTCAGAATCTCCAGCATCGGCAGTCCCTACTGTCTCTCATGACCAATAGATTTCTTGCCTTAAGGGACATTAGTGAACCAGATAAGTTTGTACAACTATCGAGGACAGTTGTCAATAACACAATATATTCCAGATTTATTGAATTTAAATTCCATCAGCTGTCATCATGGGATGTGAACCCATATCCCCAGAACATTAGCCTGGGCCTCTGGATTGATAGCAGCATTACCTGTATGCCCCTATCCCCCTACTCTTATGCTCTTGATTCCTAATGAATCCCCTACTCATGCCAATAGATTATCTGATACAGCATATAGTTTCATTTCTGTGAAACATCTCCGTGAAAGGTCTCCTGGAAGACGATATACATAAGTTATCACTTCACTTACATTCACTTAAACATCTTATTAGATTATAATTATATGTCTTTGTTCTGCAGGTCACTCAAGGAGGTTGTGTTTCTACAGACAATGATGATAGAGGCTCCAATTCTCATTCCAACACACGGCTGACCAGGAATCTCTCCCACTATTAGCACTTTTCATTGGCACATTCTCGGATTACTTGTAGGTCACTACTTAACCTGTTTGCTGAACCACGGTACAACTCAACCTGCCTTGGACATCAAATCCTGAAATGGAACTCAAAATCGACCTTGTGATGCTGAGGCTGATGTTGTTTATATGGACTTTAATTAAGTCTTTGACAAGGTTCTGCATGGTAGACTAATTAATAAAGTTAGATCGCATGTGATTCAAGTGAGCTTGTCAATTGGATACAAAATTATCAAACAATAGGAGACAGAGAGAGGTGGTGGAAGGTTTTTCTTTGGATTGAAGGCCTATTACCAGTGGTGTTCCACAACGATCAGTGCTGGGTCCACTTTTGTTTGTCATTTATATAAATGATTTAGATGAGAATATCAAAGGCATGGTCAGTAAGTTTGCAGATGACACCAAAATTGATGATATAGTGGACAGGGAAGAAGGTTATCTAAGATTACAAAGAGATCTTGATCATTTGGGTCAATGGACTGCAGAATGGCAGATGGAGTTTAATTTGGATAAATATGAGGTTTTGCATTTTCGTAAAGCAAACAAGGGCAGGAATTATACAATTAGAAGTAAGGCTTTGGGTAGTGTTGTAGAAGGAGAGAGACCTAGGAGTTCAGGCACATAATTCTTTGAAGTTTGTGTCACATGTAGGCCAGATGGTTAAGAAGGTGTTTAGCTTGCTTTCTTTCATTGCTCTGCCCTTTGAGGATAGGATTTCAAACATCATGTTGAGGTTGTGCAGGAGATAGATGAAGCCTCTTCTAGAGTACTGTGTTGAGTTATTGTTACCCTGTTATAGGAAGGATATTATTATGCTGGAGAGGATTTAGAAAACATTCTGCCTTATGACGGTGGTGCTCAGGCACGTTGTTGGAGGATGCTCAGGTGTGCGGTGGAATCCTGTCTGCGCGCACCTCTGTTCTGACTGAATTTCACATTATCCACAGGGTCCCGTACCTCCACAAGGGTTTGGGCTCAGTGATGGGCGTTAGGGATGACACAGATTCCATCTCTGGTGAGGTGTTCGACTCCCTAGTGCCCCCACCCAGCACAGACCAGCTCCAGGACTTTGTTGAAAACAGTCGCAGTGGCCGTGATAGAGTCCGGCTAGCTCTCGACTGCTAGAGCGATTTTGGCCTGGACTTCTGGTCTACCCGGGCCGCTCGCTACACACCCACGCTGGCCCAGAACAAATAGCAGCAGTTCCGTATGTTCCTCAATGCACTCACTGGGAGGGCGAGGGACCTGTATGCCCCTCCCCCATCCTCCCAGTAAGTATTTATGGAACGTTTTCACTGGTGGTGGTTGTACACTGACAATGAAGACTACCATAAGCAGCCTCAACACGTGGAACATAGAACATAGAACATAACAGCGCAATACAGGCCCTTCGGCTCAGCAGGGAGTCACAACGCAGACATCGAAAACTTCTGGGACCTTCGGGAAGGGAAGTATATGGGGTACTTCCTGCAAAAAAACCCATACCTCCCCAGGAGATGAGACCACCTGGAGTGGTGAGGAGGGGTCTACATGAGGATGTGTGGGGGAGGTATCCTGTTGGCCCCACATTTCCAACTGGAGATCTTGGGGGGTCAAGGAGACTACGCCAGGCTGTTTGCTTGATCTGACGGTGCGGCTGCGGGGGGATGCGGTGCGACACTTTGTGAACGTACGCCCTGCTTGGCTCCACGTACTGGTATTTTGACCACCTGCTGCTGGAAGTGGTTCCAGGACACGTTTTGTCCATTCTGAGCCAGCTGGAGATACAAGCAAGGGGGTTCCCCACTCCTTGAAGCTACGGTGGAACGTGGGCAAGTCTCACGTCCGTGTCTTCTGTCAGGAGTACGTGGGCGGGGGGGTGGGGTCGATAAAGAGGAGGAAATCCAGGACTGAGGAGTTGGAGAAGGAGATGCTCGACCTGGAGTCACGTCTTGTTCCGTCTGACGTGGACTCAACCCTGCGGAGGGGTGTACTAAGAAATGAAGGCTGCACTCGGGGCCTTGCAGCTTGTGGAGTCCAGGAGCGCGTACGTGAGGTCACGGATCTGGCTCCTCCAGGTCCTGGAACATGGTTCCCCCTTCTACACTCTGGGAAAACAGCGTGGCGCCCATCAGCAGCTCTCTGTGTTGCTGGCCAATGACGGGTCCCTCGTCTCAGACCTGGAGGGTATCAGGGTCCAGATTCACACCTATTACGTGGCTCTATCCTCTCTGGATCCATCCAGCAAGGATGCTCGCAGAGTCCTGTGGGAGGATGCAGCTCAGCCCGGAGGATGCCGGAAGGCTCGACATTCCCGTCACTTTTGAGGAGCTGAATGGCACACCCTCACCTGGGCGGGCTGGCTGTGGAGTTCTTCAGGATGTTCTAGGACGTCCTGGAGAGGTGAATACGCACAGGTCCGAGTGCAGTGCCTTACAGCCGGAGACCTGCCCCTTTCTTTGCACAGGGTGGTCATCGTGCTGCTGTTGAAGGGGGTCGTTCACTCTCTCAGGAACAGGCATCCGGTCTCCCACCTCAGCACAGATTATAAAATCTTCACCAGGGTGTTGGCTTCTCGCCTGGCATCAGTGCTGGCCCACATGATCCACCCTGACCCAGTCACACACATTCCCGGGCCAGAGGATTCGTGACAGAGGACTGGTCTGTAGATCACCTTCCTGTCTCTCAATCAGGAGAAGGCATGTGATGGGGTCAATCAGAAGTATCTGCTCGGGACTGTGCGGGTATTCAGGTCCGGGATGCAGTTCGTCTCCGGATCCGATTTTTATACACCATCGCAGAGTGTCTGGTAAAAGTTAATGGGTCCCTGGCAGCGCTCCTTCACTTTGGGAGAGGAGTACATCAGAGCTGTCCCATGTCTGGCCAAATGCATTCCCTGTGCATGGAGCCTTTCCTGTGCCTCTCGCGGAGGAGATTGTCGGAGCTGGTTCTACATGGTCTGGGCATGGGCGTGGTCCTTTCGGATTACACCCACGACACCCTCTTCACATTCACCACCCTGGGTGACCCGGGGAGGATGTGAGAGTGCCAGGGGGTGTCCTCGGCAGCGTCTACCCCCAGGATCAACTGGGCCAAATGTACCAGACTCCTGGTCGGTCTGTGGCGGGTGGACTCTCTACCGGGGGAGTTACTCAGCTGGAGCACCACCCATCTGGGGCTCTACCTCAGCCAAGCAGAGGAATCCTGGCCGGGGGTGAACTGGCAGGAGATGAATGCCAAAGTCTCGGCTCGCCTAGGCCGCTGGACAAGCCTGCTCTGAGTGCTGTTAATAAACCAGCTGGTGATCTCCATGTTGTGGTAGCGAATGGTCCCTTTAGTCCCTCCTCCTGGTTTTGTCGCTGGCATCCAAAGAACGTTGGTTCACTTCTTCTGGGACAAAAAGACGCACTGGGTCACGGCACAGGTTCTGAGTCTCCCGATTGAGGAGGGGAGTCAGTCGCTGGTGTGTGCCCGCACCCAGGTGCTGACTTTCCACCTTCAGACCTTACAGCGATACCTTTACATTGAGCCTCCTCCTCAATAGTGCGCCCCAACAGCATATTGTTTCCGCCAGGTGGGTAACCTCAACTGTGATGCGCAGTTCCTATTTATCGACCGTGAGAGTTGGGACGTCGCTCTCACAATGCCGTCAGTATTTTACCGAGTTCTGATCACTGTCTGGGACATGATCGACTCAACCTGAGCTGCCTCCACCACATAGATAGAATGGATTTGAGGGCGAAACAACGGGCCCTGTACTGACCGCTGCTTGCACACTGTCCAACCCTTCTCCTTTATCCACCACCCGAACACACCTTGGCGTGCCCATTTGCTGCGGGGCATTAGGGATCGCTAGGTGGGGGTCCTCCCTCTTTCTCTCGGGGTTTTGGTGGGGTGGGAGGGTGTTGCACGCAGCGGCCCCATGTAACCGCAGATTGCGGTGGTTCACAGACTCCCAGCCCAACAGTTTGTTTTGTGGCACTGTAGAGTCCGTGGACCAATATTTTATTTGCACATCAGCCCCACATTCCTGATCTTCAGGCGCCAGGTGCAGAGGGATGTGGGTAGGTCAAAGGATCTCCTCGTGGGTCTGCTCCTGGGCCTGGCCAGGCTGATCATTAACAGGTCCAGGCAGCGGGCTGTGGAGCAGGCCATTACGACTGACTGCCTGCCCCTTTTCCGCGGCTATGTTCTCGCCCAGGTCTCCCTGGAGAATGAGCATGCGGTGTGCACCAACACTCTGGATGCCTTCAGGGAGAGGTGGGCACTGCGGGGTGTGGAGTGCTTCCTTTCCCCCTCGAGCTCTTGTTTTAATTTGATCCCTACCCACCCTTTCGCATAGGCATTTTCCCTAAGGGCTTTGCTTGATACTGGTTTTTTGGTCACGTCGGTGGACTATTAAGTAAATGATTTACACGACTGGTGTTTTTACTGTGTCCTACACCTGCACACACACATATGCTGGGGAAAATAAGCAGTACTGCTGAAGGGCAGCAGTGTAGGTGTATAAAGAAATAAAACATAAAATTATCTTGCAGTTTGTGTTTGTACTGACTCCTGCACTTATACACACACACAACACCGGTGCTGTAGGGAAAAAAATAGTTCTGTTAAGCAGTAGTGTAGGGGTTTAAATAAAAATAACGAGGAGATTAGAATCTCCTCAGTTGAGGACTGACTCTGAGCTGGCTGGTCACAGCCAGTGTACTATGCACTAATAAATAAAGGGTGACTTGGTGATGGGACACTGGCCTCTGTGCAGTTATTTCAGGGAGGTGGAGGAAGGATTTTTAGGCAGTGATGTTGGATCGTCGTGCCCATTGAGGCCACGTCCGGTGGTGGTCTGCTTCAGCGTCTTCGGTGGCACAGCCCAGGATTCCATTGCATGGGTCGGCCTGGAATTTCTTTGGGTGGCATCCTTCCCAGGATCAGCAATTGGCGATGGGATTGTACCTTTGGGTGGCTTCTGCAGACTCTTGCAGCCTAGCATTCCAGCAGCCTGGCATGGAGGGCCTGCTTCGGCGTTGGCTTCCGGACTTGAATTCCAGTGGTCTGCTGTGGCAGAGTTGTAGCGCTGTCTTTCCCCAAACCAGGAGCCATGAATTTAACTAAGATAGACTTTGTCTTAATCTTTTTTTCTCTTATCTATGCCTTCTGTTATTAATATTAGCACCATAGTGATTTAAACACTTTTCAATGTATGGTTTTTTGTAAAAAATACAAGAGACAATAAATTACTGTTCTGTTCTATTCCTTCCAACCCAACAACTCCTGTCTACAGCATATGTGACACCTTTTCATATTTACTATCGGCTCTGCAGAAGGGTTATCGGACTCAAAACATTAATTCTACTTATTTTTTCTCCAGATGCTGCCAGCACTGTTGAGTTTCTCAAGCAAGTTCTGTTTTTGTTTCAGATTTCCAGAACCTGCAGTTCTTTGATTTTTGTCACAGACTCATTGCAGCTTTGGAGGATTTCTTTCTGTTTTGACTTCCTAGGTTTATGAAAATATAAACAGTCCAGACAAGATTGAGAGGCAAAAGTATCATAGGGATGCCCACTGTCTCTCCCTAAACCAGGTATACAAGCAGTAAAGGGCAATAAAATAGGCCCCTAAAAGCCTTCCTTGGCTATTTTCTAAAGAGACTTGATTTTTAGTAATGAGTAAGTGGATCATAGCTGTTAAACTGTCAACTTAATTTCCAAGAAATTACATGGTTTCCCTACATCATTGGAAAAATCCTTTTTAATCAAGAAAGTGTCTAACTAGTTCAATATCTTCTACATATTTCACATTGTATATAAACATAGAAATGAATTCCCAGAAAAGAAAAATCTGGCCACTTGAAATGAGATATTTTCAGGAAGCTAGAGACAATGTATGTGGACTTTCCCTGCCCAGACACAAACTTCACACTAAATCCATAAATTGGACCAAATTAGTGTGGAGAAATCAAACAATGTGACATCTGTCACTCGGGTGACTACCTGCAGCCAATAGAGCATCTGCCCAAAATGCTTTCTAAAAAGGCAAGGAACAAGCCAGCCCCTGCCAGTTCAACATCCTTTGTCATGACCCTGGTGGGAATAGAGCAGTGGAAATCAAGGCACACTACTTAGATGTTGTCCTATTTTGTAAAAGAGTTAGCCAGAGCAGGGGCAGCAAATTTCATCTCAGAAGACTGTCTGTGACTAGAATGTGTTGTAATGCGGCTCCAAGATAGAGGGGCCGTGTCTAGCTGAGCTATGAAAGTCAGGTGGGACAGAAACTGCTCACAATCTCTTAGATAAAGAATGCTAATAGGAGGTGTAAACATAAAACGATACATATAACTAACTTTATATTAGAACTAATATCAGGAATCTTATAGCAATTAGTGAGAACTAACCTCCTTTTGTATCTCCTGTGATTGGGACAGTAGGAAATGTAAAATGAGGAACAGAATTTGATAAGGATTGTAATTAATCCAATGAATAACAGAATTCAGGCAGTCCTTAGAGATAGGCAAGTTTGGGAAATGTCTGAAGTAGAATCCACCCTTTAACTTTGGAATGGGAATTAATGGGGTACATTGTAAGATCCCAAGGTCTGATGATTATAATGTCTGGTAAGCATCATGAGATCAGAGGTAAACAAGAGAAAGCAAGAACTGAAGATGCTGGAGTCAGAGTCAATTCAGTGTCGAGCTGGAGGAACACACGTCAGGCAGCATCAGGGGAGCAGGAGAGGTGACGTTTCGGGTTTACAACCTTCATCAGGACTGGGTTCATGGGGTGTCAATCATTGATCAGGTGGTTCACAGGATTGGATGTATTTGAATATTTATATCTTCTGCCCAACGGAAGCAGGTGGAAGAGAGTATAACTGGGGTGGGAGGGGCCTTTGGTTATGTTTTTTTATGTAATCATTTTATGAAATGGATTGAAAAGGAAACCTTTCAATGGAACAAACCATTCCATTTTAGTTGATACATTTGATGATATTTGAGACATAACAGTTGAGTTCACCTGACAGTCTCTTCTAACACCTATTAGAATAAAGCTGACTGCTGCAGCAATGAATAAAGGTGTGAATTGCATGTTCGGGGGTAATATGTAGTTATCGTCTGAAGTTCCTGATTCAGAATATTCATCAGTGACCCGAGATTAGTGTATGCTAATCACTTCAGCTACTCACTCTCGATATTGTGAAGTTCTTTTAGTGTTTTGCTTTTAATCCCCATTCAAAGCTCCACACCCTAGTTATTGACACAATACCTCCACCAGGCAACACTCTGAGATTAAAGAAGTGTCTGTGCAATTTGCTGTCACAATTGATTTCAAACCTCACCTATCTTCCATCACTAAAATAACCTACTCCCACCTCTGTAACATCACTCTCCATCACCACTGTTTCTGGTGAGCTGCAACTGAAATATTCACTTAAGGCCTCGTTACCTCGAGACTTGAATATTCAAATACACAACTGAATGTGGTCTCCCACATTGGAGCCACACAGTCATGGAAATCTTTAGTGCAGAAAAAGGACAATTGGCTGTACTGGCCAGAAGTAACCATTGTATTATTGTACTATCGTATTCCTATTTTTCAGCACATGGCCCATAGCCTTGTATGTCTTGGCATCACAAGTTTCACATATTTCTGAATTGTTATGAGGGATACGCACAGACAGTGATTTCCATATTCCTCCAGGGGTCTGAGTGAAAAAAATTTACTATTTCATGCATGAAGGGTTAACATTTCTTCCTGTCGACCACCCTAATTTTATACAGCTCAATCTCTTCTGTTCTTAGGAAAACAACCCCAGTCTCTCCAATCTCTCTTCATAACTGAAACTCTCCAGTCCAGGCAACATCCTGGTAAATCTCCTCTGCACCCTGTCCAATGCAAACACATCTTTTTGATAATGTGGATTCCAGAACTGCACGCGAACTGTGGCGTTAGCAAAGTTAATACAGCTCCAGCATAAGCACATTGTGCTTAAACTCTATGCCTCGACTCATAAAGTAAACTGTACTATTTAACTTCTTAACCATGTTATCCAACTCTCCTGATGCCTTAAGGGATTGGTGTACACAAACATCAAGTTCCATCTGATCCTGGTAATTTCCATTCATCACATATTCCCATGTGTTTCCTTGCTTTGTTTGTCCTGTCCAATTGCAAAACATCACAGGTACCTGGGTTGAATTCCAGTTGCCAATGATCAACCCATTGGATCAACCTGTCTATATTCTCTTGTAGTCTAAGGCCATTCTCCTCACTATTTACCACCCCACCAATTTTTGTATTGTCTGCAAACGTACGACATTCAAATCTGAATCATTTATAGAAACTGCAAATAGCAAGGGCCATAATACTGACCCCTATGGCACTCCACTGATCACAGACTTCTAGTCAGGAATATACGCCTCAACCATCACTCTCTGCTTCTTGCAATTGGATTGTGAATCCATTTTGTCAAATTTCTTTGGATACCATCGGTTCCATTCTTGCCTCTAATAAATTTGAAGTCATCCGGAACTCGACTGCATTGGCTTACTGATGTAATGAGATGAGAAAGCAATCCAGTGAAACATGGATGAGAGGATTACTGCCTGGGGATAGAGCCTTACCAAGAACGCCAAAGGCAGCAAGCACAGGATAATAAATCTCTTCAATTCTCAGGAGGATGTGAAAAACTGTGTTTCCAAAGTAAAACCTGTTGCCTTCATCTCAATGAAGTTTTTGGTCCCCGTTGATGTCAATGTTGAAGCCTGACCTAACACTGTAGAATGTCAATTGAATAGAAGAGGGGAACCCTCCAGTGAGATAATTAGTATTCATAGAGAGGGCTATTAATTACAGTCACTGAACAAACAGTTTTGATTAATCTGTTTCAGACCTGGACTCTGTAAGTACAACAGACATTTAATTAGATGTAAATTTTAACTCTTTAAACACAGTGTACAGTTTTTAAAGCTCCAGGAATATCATCAGGGTTGTATACAATGGATCTGTCCTCACAAATTCTCCTCAATTATCATCATATTTCTACCTTGTGCCTTAAAGTAATAAAGCAATGTTCTTCACAGAGACTTTGCAAAACACATTGTGACATTGGGCCACTAGAGAGACAGTTGGTCAAGCCTGAAGGTTTAGAATCATAGATAAAGAGGTTTACAGCATGGAAACAGGCCCTTCAGCTCAACTTGTCAATGCCGCCCAGTTTTCACAATTAATCTAGTCCCATTTGCCTGCATTTGGTACATATCCAGGTACACCTATCCCATCCATGTGCCTGTGCAAATGTTTCTCAAATGATAAAATTGTACTTGCCTTCACCACTACCTCTGGCAGCCTGTCCCATTCACTCACCACTCCCTGTGTGGAAAAAGTGCCTCCAGGCCATTTTGTAACCTTAAACCTATGCCCTCAGCTTTAGACTCCCCTACTAGGGCAGCACGGTGGCTCAGTGGTTAGCACTGCAGCCTCACAGCACCAGGGACCCAGGTTCAATTCCAGCCTCGGGCGACTGTCTGTGCGGAGTGTACACGTTCTCCCCGTGCCTGCGTGGGTTTCCTCCGGGTGCTCCGGTTTCCTCTCACAGTCCAAAGATGTGCAGGCTAGGTGGATTGGCCATGCTAAATTGCCCATAGTGATCAGGGCTGTGTGGGTTATAGGGGGATGGGTCTGGGTGGGATGTTCCAAGGGTCGGTGTGGACTTGTTGGACCGAAGGGCCTGTTTCCACACTGTAGGGATTCTATTCTACTATGGGAAAACTGTTGGTTAACTACCTGATCTATGCCTCTCATAATTTTATAGATCTTTATAAGGTAGCCCTCAGTCTCCTAAGTTCCAGGAAAGAAAGTCCCAGCCAATCCAGCCTCTCCTTAATCCTCAAAACTTCCAGCTCATGTAGCACCTGAGTAAATCTCTTCTGCACTCTTTGAAATTTAACAATATCCTTTCTAAAATAGGGTAACCAGAACTGCATGCAGTACTCCAGATGTGGCCTTAGTAATGTCTGGTACAGCTGCAACAAGTTGTCCCAACTCCTATACTCAATGCTCTGACTGATAAAAGCAAGCATGTCGAAAGCCTTCTTCACTGTCCTGTCTACCCGTGACTCCACTTTGAAGTAAATATGAACATGTACTCCCTGAGCTCTTTGTTCTATAACACTCCCCAGGGCCCTACCATTGGCTGTGTAAGTCCTGCCCTGAGTTGCCTTACCAAAACACAACACCTTGCATTTATCTAAATTAAACTCCATCTGCCATTCCTCAGCTCACTGGCCCAGTTGATCAAGATCTCACTGTATTCCCAGATAAACCCCTTCACTGTCCACTAACCTTGGGGTCATCTGCAAACTTACTAACAATGGTTTCTAAATTCTTACCTAAATCATTTCTATGAATGATGAATAACAATGGACCCAGCACCTATCCCTGTGGCGTACGATAGGTCACAGGCCTTCAGTTTAAAAAATAACCCTGTACCACCACCATGTGTCTTCTAACTTCAAACCAATTTTGCATCCAGTTGGCTAGCTCTCACCGGATCCCGTGAGATTTAATCTTTCTCAACAACCCATGATGCAGCACCTTGTCAAAGGCCTTGCTAAAGTCCATGTAGAAAACATTTACCAAACTGGCCTTGTCTACTTTCTTGGCTGTTCACTGGTCTGTTGTTCCCTGGCATTTCCCTGCAGCTTTTCTTTAATTATGTGTTTAGGGGTTTGATAAAGTGGAAATATGAGATAGAGAAGCAGACAGGTGGATTAACAGAGCTCCAGACAATATAACTGAAGTCATGTCCATCATTGGTGCAATTATTAATATTGGGGAGAGCCAGGAGCCTAGAATTGATAAGTACAACTGTCAGAGAGGATGTTGGAGCTGCATCCGATTATAGAGACAAAAAGGACCATGGAGAGATTTGGCAATCAGGATGATAATGATAATATCAAATGGTAGCTTGAGCAGTACCATTTTGCACAAACTTATACTTATGGAGGGTAGAATGTGAAGAAGACAGATGTGAAGGAACAGATTTAAGTCTTTCACACTATTCACACTATTTTCACATTATTTCCCTTTCCTCTGATGCTGCGTTTTCCCAACATTCTCTGGGTTTTTCTCTTATTTTAAATGTCCACCATTATGATATTTTGCTTTTATTTATTTATATTATACTCTCTTTTAAAACCTTATCAATTTATACAATGCAGAAATGGCCCTTCAGCCCATCACATCTAACACAGACATAACTACGACTAAAGGTGCACTAAACCTAATTTCCTTCACTTGTCCTATACCCTTGAATGTTTTGATATTTGAAGTACTCATCCAAATTTTTTTTACAGGTTGTAAGCTTTCCAGCCTCACAGCCATCCTAGGCAGTACATTCCAGATTCCTACCACTCCTTGAGTGAAAGAGTCTTTTTTTTCCCAAATCCCCTCTGAGTCTTCTGCTCCATGCCTTAAAACTATGCCCATGTGTAATTGACCCCTCAAACAATTCGGAACAGCTGCTCTCTATTCACCCTGACCATATCTTTCATTATTTTATACACGTCAAACATGTTCACCCTCATTCTTCTCTGCTCTGAAGAAAACAATCCAAGCCTATCTAGTTTCTCCCAATAGATCAATTCCTCTATCCCAGGCAACATCCTTGACAAACTCCTCTGTACCCCCTCTAGTGCTATCACATCCCTCCTGTAGTGAGGTGACCAGAACAGCACACAGTACTCCAGCTGTGACCTAAACAATACCCTGCATAACTCCAAAATTACCTCTTTGCCCTTATAATCAATGCCACAATTTGTTTGCCCTATCCTCAGCAGCATCTGTGCACCCACACACATTACACATCAGACTTGAAACATTAACTCTGTTTCTCTCTCAACAGATGCTGCCAGACCTGCTGAGATCCTCCAGAAAATTCTGTGTTTGTTTGAGATTTTCAGCATCTGCAGTATTTTGCATTTATTAAGTCATGGGCTATCTTTACATTGCAAGATGATCTTGGAGTAGTGAGTAATTGTGATGGATGAGAGAAAGACCTGATATTGGTTCAGTCTCAGTCTCCAGTGGATGACTAATCCAGTAGTCTGCTCAATCCTTTCCAAACAACATCATTTGGATTTAACAGAATGGAGCTGGTGGCTATACAAGGAAGGGAATGGATGGAGTGGAGCAAGAATAATAGATTCATTCAGGACTATATTGCATCAAAAGAGGAAGTGAAAAATAAAATAAATCTGGAGTCAACGTAAATTTTTGAAAATTCATTCATTGGGTATGGACGTAGCGGAATATAGCTGGTCTGTATTGCCCATCCCTAATTACCATTGAGAAAGTGGTGATGAGCCATCATCTTGATGCCACTGCAGTCCATGGAATTAGATATACCTGCAATGCACAACAACGATGGACGTAGGTTTAAAAGGGACAAGCTGCCAATTTTAAATTTCCACATAATGCTGGACACTCTATCAAGTATGCATAGAACATAGAACATAGAACAGTACAGCACAGTACAAGCCCATCGGCCCACGATGTTGTGCCAAACTTTTACCCTAATCCTAATGTCTATCTAACCTCCACCGCTACCTTATATTATCATCCATACGCCTATCTAATAGCCGCTTAAATGCCCCTAATAAGGGCGACTCCACTACCCTCTCCAGCAATGCATTCCATGCCCCGACCACTCTCTGAGTAAAGAACCTACTTCTGACGTCTCCCCTATATCTACCTCCACTCACTTTAAAACTATGCCCCCTTGTAATCTAACCTAGGAAAAAGTCTCCGGCTGATGCACTTCAATTTCCCAGCAAATATACATATGTAATAAAAAAAACAATATTTGTGCTGCAATCTGTATGTTGTTTCAGTTATCTCAAGTTCCCTATTGGATGTGGACTCCAACTCCACTGTGGCACGCATGGATGGGAGTAGAAACAATACCTTCTGCTTTCTTCTTTGCCCACAAAGCTGTGGGATTGCTTTGCCCCTGACTTGTGATTTTGAAAGGCATCTACTCCCTGTTGTGGTCGACTATTATCCCGGATGGACCAGGATCCGGAAGATTAGTCAAACCGAATCAAAAGCCCTTGTAGCCTTTCTGAAAATAATAATCATCCACCGTGGGATTTCAGGATAAAGTCATCTCTGATAATGTGTTACAGTACCACCAAGATGTGTTTCCAATCCTTTGTGGCTTCACATGGATTTGTCCACACTGCAAACTTACTGAAATCAATGATGAAACTGAGCAAGGAGTATGCTCCATAGCATATCTCCTGAGAAACAATTTAGAGCTTTATTTTGCCCTACTCAGCCACTAATCTACACCGTCAGTTTTCTGTACATTGTCTGTTCACATCGGCTGGAGTGAGCTGTAAGAGCTGTAAGTGTAAGTTTTCTGTCAATGGGTTAGGGATTGAAAGAGGGTGAGGGTGTAGAGTTAAGGACTTGACTGCACCTTCACTCTAAGAATCACTATTGAGCATGTGCCTTCAGACCGCTGTCCTAGAGACATCTGATTAGAGGGAACTGGAGACTGTGTCATTAGAGTTCCCGAAAGTGCCATCCCTTAACATCCCTCGTATGTTGAATAAAGCCTTCCAAATGTTCATTTCCCTGAATGTAGACATGCCTGTCTACTCTTTATAATCTTTTATGTTTCTAACTATAACTGGTTCTGCTCAAAGGTCATTGAGCTGAAAAGTTAAATCTATTTCTTTCTGCATCAATGCTGCCTGATGTGTGTATTTGCAGCATCCACATCTTTTTGTCCTCTTATTGAAAGGGCCGCTTAATTTACCAAATACTATTTGGACTGAACAGTTATTACAGATCGAACAAATGTTTTCATGCTTTTCTGTGAGGACATGAATACGAGGGATATGGACGAAATTCTGGAAAATGGGACGAGATATAGATATGGATATCTGGTTGGCATGGACGAGTTGGACCGAAGGGTCTGCTTCCATGCTGTATATCTTTATGACTCTAAGACTCTAGATATTTGAACCAAAATTTCAAATGGTTCTGAATACAGCTTCACTTCAAAGATATCCTGGTAATTTGCATACAATACACATCAGTACACATCTGTATGTATCCAAAATCGGTGTTCATTACTCAGTTCAAGTGAATGGCCTATTTACAAACTCTGCAGTAAACCACTGCTCCTGGTGGTTACACTAGATGTACAAAGATACAGTTATAGAGTCATAATTTCATACAGCATGGAAATTTGACCCTTTGGTTAAACCCATCCATGCTGACTAAGTTTCCCAAATTAAACTATTCCACTTGCCTGCATTGGGCTCATTTTTCTCTAAACCTTTTGTAATCGTGCAGCTGTTTTAAATATTCGAAGTAAAGGCAGATTTCCTTCCTGAAGACCATAGTGAACCAGCTTTGCTTTTTAACAGCAATCGACACTGGTTAAAGATATTGATCTTTGTAAATAATCGATCAGTCAGATTTCAGCATTTTTACTTCCACTCATGGTTCTGAGTTTCAAACTGAATCTCATGTCAATCTGGTCCAATTTAGTAGATGACTCAGTGAGACTCACAGAGTGGTGTAACATGATGCTGTTGCAGCATTAACAACAGCATTTCATCGAGGCAAGACATTAGGCATTGAGCAAATCCGAACTGTCACATTTTATTTTATCTGCTCATGGGATGTGGGCATCGAAGGCTGGGCCAGCATTTATTGTCCATGAGGAATAGTGCTGGAGAGGGTGGTTGTGAGTTGCATTCTTGAAACTGTTAAACTTTGTACTGACTTTAATACAACTGAATTGGTTTCTAGGGCCATTTCAGAGGGCAATTGGAGTCACATGCAGGTCAGACTGAGTAAGGACGGCTGATTTCCTTCCCTAGCAACCAATAGTAAATCAGATGGAATTTTGCACCAATGGTTACACAGTTGACATTAGGCCAGCTTTAAATTTCAGATGTTTATTGAATTCAAAAATTCTGCATTTGACGCAGTAGGATTCAAGCCCATGTTCTTACAATATTAGCCTAGGGTTCACAATTAGCAGCCTAGTAACACGTTCCTTACCTGCAAGTACTTGAAGAGCCCAATCTGTGACAGGTAGATTCTACTGACCCATACGAGATAGTTATAACGGTCAGTGAGAGTTGCTGTCTACACCATTAGCATCTGTTGGAGTTGGTGTGGAGTTTGCATACTCTCCCTGTGTCTGCTTGAGTTTTCTCCGGGTGTTCTGGTTTCGTCCTATAGTCCAAAGATATGAAGGTTAGGCGGATTGTTCATGCTGAATTGCCCATTGTGTTCAAGGGGTGCAGGCTAGGTGGATTAGCCATGGCAAATGCAAGGTTACTGGGATCAGGTAGGCATCTGGGTCGGATGCTCTTCAGAAGTTCGTTATGGATTTGATAGGCCAAATGGCCTGCTTTCACACTGTAGGGATTCAATTATGTTGCCAAGCCACTGGTGATCATGGATGGCACATGCCCACCTAAACAGGATGTTAAAATTTCACTCTGTCATCAGCTAGTGTCTCCTCAGTGTTCAAACCAATGTTTAAAGACTGCATGTCTCCCTTGCAAACATCATTAAATTAGATATCTGGGATTCCTACTAGGCTTCTAGCTCCAGCTATGTCACCATACAGAAAAACAATGACCTTGGTTATATGTCACCTTCCTGTGGATGTGCCCATTTCAGCAAAGTTGTCCTGTTTGATCACGGGCAATATACTTGAAAGAAGAGCTTCTTTTCATGTATTTGTCCTTTTAAATGAGTAAGATGAAGGTGCAGAAGGTATGGTCGCCAAATCTGCTGTTGATACAAACATTGGTAGGAAAGTAAATCCCGAAGGGGACAGAGTTAAAAAAAAAATATGGGTAGGTTAAATGATCAGACAAAGATCTGGCAGATGGAGTACAGTGTGGAGAAATGTGATATTGCCCACTGTGGCAGGAAGAATAAAAACGTATACTATAAGACCATAAGACATAGAGAAGAAATTAGGCCATTCAGCCCATTGAGTCTGTCTCTGCCATTCAATCATGGCTGATATGTTCCTCAACCCCATTCTCCCGCTTTCTCCCCATAACCCTTGATGCCCTTGATAATCAAGAACCTATCTATCTCTGTTTTAAATGTACTTAATGACCTGGCCTCCACAGCCTTCTGTGGCAGTGAATTCCATAGATTCACCACTCTCTGGCTGAAGAAGTTTCTCCTTATCTCTGTTCTAAGAGGTCTTCCCTTTACTCTAAGGCTGTGCCCTCGGGTCCTGGACTCTCCTACCTATGGAAGCATCTTCCCAACATCCACTCTGTCCAGGCCATTCAGTATTTTGAAAGTTTCAATTAGATCCCCCCTCATCCTTCAAAACTCTAATGAATATAGTCCTAGAGTCCTCAAATGTTCTTCATATGTCAAGCTTTCCATTCCTGGGATCATTTTCGTGAACCTCGTCTGATTCCGCTCCATGGCCAGTACATCCTTCCTGAGATATGGGGCCCAAAACTACACGCAGTACTTCAAATGTGGCCTGACCAGAGCTTTATAAAGCCTCAGGAGTACATTCCTGCTTTTATATTCAAGTCGTTTCAAAATAAATGCCAACATTGCATTTGCCTTCCTGACTACTGACTCAACCTTCAAGTTTACCTTGAGCGAATCCTGGGCTAGAACTCCCAAGTCTCTTTGCACTTCAGACTTCTGAATTTTCTTCCTATTTAGAAAATAGTCCATGCTTTTCTTCTTCTTACCAAAGTGCATGACCTCAGACTTTCGCACGTTGTACTCCATCTGCCACTTCTTTGCCCACTCTCCTAACCTGTTCAAATCCTTCTGGAGTCTTGCCACCTGCTCAATACTACCTGTCCCTCCACCTGTCTTTGTATCATCTGCAAACTTAGCCAAAATGCTGACAGTTCCTTCATCTAGATCATTAATGTACAAAGTGAAAAGTTGTGGTCTCAACACTGACCCTTACGGAACACCACTTGTCACCAGCTACCATTCTGAGAAAGACACCTTTATCCCCACTCTCTGCTTTCTGCCAGGCGGCCAATCTTCTATCCATGCTAGCATCTTGCCTCTAACACCATGGGCCCTTATCTTACTCAGCAGCCTCCTGTGTGGCACCTTATCAAATGCCTTCTTGAAGTCCAGGTAGACAACATCCATTGGTTCTCCTTGGTCTACACTGCTCATTACTTCCTCAAAGAATTCTAGCAGATTTGTTAGGCATATCCTCTCCTTGATGAAACCATGTTGACTTTGCCTTATTTCACTATACATTTCCAAATATTCAGAAATCTCATTCTTTACAATGGACTCCAAAATCTTACCCACGACCGAGGTTAGGCTAATTGGCCTGTAATATTCCATCTTTTGCCTTATTCCCTTTTTAAACAGGGGTGTCACGTTAGCAATTTTCCAGTCCTCTGGGACCCTCCCTGACTCTAGCGATTCCTAAAAGATCACCACTAACACTTCCACTATCTCTTCAGCTATCTCCTTTAGAACTCTGGCGTGTAGTCCATCTGGTCTAGGTGGTTTGTCCACCTTCAGGCCAATCAGTTTTACTAGCACCTTTTCCTTGGTGATGGCCACCATACTCAGCTCTGCCCCCTGACTCTATTGAATTTTTGGGATTTCACTCGAGTCTTCCACTGTGAAGACTGACGTGGAGTAATTATTCAGTTCCTCAGCCATTTCCTTGTTCCCCACTATTATCTCTCCACCGTCATTTTCCAGTGGACCAATGTCCACTTTTGCTTTTCTTTTGCCCTTTATGTACCTAAAGAAACTTTACAGTCTTCATTTATATTACTGGCTAGCTTACTCTCATATTTAATTTTCTCCCTCCTTATTTCTTTTTTTGTTGCCCTCTGTTGGTCTTTGTAAGCTTCCCAATCCTCTGGTTTCCCACTGCCCTTCGCCACATTATATGCTTTCTCTTTTGCTTTTATGCGATCCCTGACTTCCTTCGTCAGCCATGGTTGCCTCATCCTCCCTGTACTATGCTTCTTTTTCCTAGGGATGAATTTTTGGTGCGTCTCCTGAATTACTCCCAGAAACTCCTGCCATTGCTGTTCCACTGTCTTTCCTGCTTTATTACCCAGAAGGTGCTCTAAACCAGTACTCTAGGTTTCATAAATAGGGGAATAGAGTAAAAGAGCAGGGCGATAATGTAGGACTTAGTGAGAACTCCCTGTTGCTAGTCACAAACGGTCCCCATTAACAACTATTCACCCTCCCAGCCTGATCGTTAGCAACTCCTTTGTCTGTCCAACTGTCTTTTTCCCTCTTTGTACCCTATCCTATTGTTTACCCACCCACCTCCATATTTTCTGCATATAAACTGAATTTTTCCCAGCCACCATCAGTTCTGAGGAAGGGTCACCGGACCCGAAACTGTAACTCTGTTTTTTCCTTCACAGATGCTGCCAGGCCTGCTGGGCTTTTCCAGCAACTTTGTTTTTTGTTAGTGAGGACACTGATTAGACCTCAGCTGGAGTACTGTGTACAGTTATGAGCACTGCACTGTAGGAAAGATGTGAACCCATTGGAGAGAGTGCAGAAGAGGTGTAGGAGGTTATGAAGAGATTTCCAGGGATGAGGCACTTCAGTTGTGAAGAAAGATTGGAGAAGATGGGACTGATCTCTTTGTAGAGACAAAGACTATGAGGAAAGCTCAATGTTTTCAACATCATGAGGTCTCTGGGCAGGGTGGATAGAGATAAACTCTTCCCACTTGTAAACAGATCAAGAACCAGAGGACACCATTTTAAAAAATATAGGATTTGCAAAAGATGGAAATCTGAGGTGAGTAGAATCCTTTTCACACAGCAAGTAGTGACGGCATGGAAATGTTGTGGAAACAGGTTAAGTCCAGGCATTCAAGACAGCATCGAAAGATTAAAATGTGCAGAGTTACAGGGAAAAGGTTGGAGATTGATCCTAAGTAAAAATGGGCAGTTATCCAGTAATGGCACAATGGGCCAAATGGCCTCCTGTGCACTGTGACAATTTTGTGATTCTGGAAGCAGTCCTGTGAAGGTTTACCAGACTCATACATGGAATGTGTGTGTTGTCATATGAGGAATGGATGGACAGGCTAGCCTTGTATCTTCTGGAATTTAGAACAATAGCATTTGTCTTGATTGAAACATGGTGGACATGGAGAGGATGTTTCTCTTTATGGGAGAACATAGAATTAAGTGTCAATGTTTAACCATCAGGGGCTGCCCATTAAAAACTAAGATGAGCTGAAATATTTTCTCTCGGGATTGAGAGTCTTTGGAACTCTCTTCCTGAAAAGCTCGTTGGAACTGAGTTTGGGAACATTCTCAAAAAATCGGGAGGGCTCCTGTCAGTGTTTGTGGAAATCGTAGTGGACAGTTCACCAGTAGTTTTTGAACCAGTGGGCAGGACCATTTAAAGTCCATGTTAATTTCTGCCTGATGGCTTTGACAGTCAATTAAATGTGTCTAACAAAAGTCACAACTTCCCTGGGAAGCGTGCAGCAATAATCATTTCCCTCTGGTCCACTGTTCTGGGCATTGTGGGTCTACCTGCCGCACACGGTCTGCAGTGCTTCAAAAAGGCAGCTCACCACCAGTGCCTCAAGGGCAACAAAGGACAGGCAATAAATTCTGGCCCAGCCAGTGACACCCACATCCCATGAGTGAATTAAAAAAGTTGTCACAGAATGTATAAAATCCCAGTGAAACCACTAAAATGACCAATCTGCCCGTCTGACTGCTACTCAAGACAAAAGTGATGATTCACTCCAGAAACAAAAACAGAAATTTCCAGAAAAGCTCTGCAGGTTTGGCAGCATCTGTGGACATAAATCAGAGTTAACGGCTCGGGTCCAGTGACCCTTCATCAGAACTGCCAGTTTTTGTTTCTGATTTACAGCATCTGCAGTTCATTCTGTTTTTATTTATGATTCACTCCATGTTATTTCAGTAACAGACAAATGACTATGTATTGATGCAAACAGAAATTGAACAGAAACAGGCAATATGAAGGATTTCTGATTAATGCAACTTGTACTAAATCCCAAAAAGACTTCAAACATGCATAGAACAATTGCAATCTAGGGGGACATTAGACAAATAGTTTAACAAATATAACATAGGTTGAAAATAATTCATAGTTATCAAAATTCTGGCAATGACAGATCCATGCCACAAGGTAGGATGTTATATTCCTCAGAGTCCTTTTGATTTTTGCCCTGGTGATGCAAGCTTGTATGTAGGGCTGCACTCGTTTGAGAGAGACAGACGGAGAGAGAGAAAGATGCTTTTCTGTCTGCAGACTTCAGATATTTTTTATTCTCTGATGGTCTTGGCATTAGATTTTTAGCTAAACCAATCAAAGGGCAGTTTCGAAGCAGAATGTTCTGAATGCCAAAGATTATTTTGAGGTGACTACTTCTGTTTCAATGAGTTGCTGGTTTAGGGGAAATGGTGTGTGAATGGCACTAATCCGAAATACAAAGAGTTTCTGCAGCAAGGATAGGTTGAATGGCCTCTTTCTGCACTGTAACAATTCTGTTATTCTGTGAAAGCTGCCTGCAGGAAACAGAGTTGGCATAAAAACGTCATTTTCAGATTAGCAAACTGTAATGAGTTTCTGCAACAGGGGTCAAGTACTCACAGTTTACAGAAACGACAAAAAGGTAGATCAGAACACTGTGACTAGATCATCAGGAAGTTACAGAGAGATACATATACATTCAGTGAGAGAGCAAAGATCTGGCAAATGGTGTACAATGTGAGAAAGTGTGATATTGTCCACTTTGGTAAGAAGAATAAGAATAAGCATTTTATCTAAAATGGTGAGACATTTGGGATGGCACGGTGGCTCAGCGGTTAGCACTGCTGTCTCACAGGGTTCGATTCCAGCCTTGTGTAACTGTCTGTGTGGAGTTTGCACATTCTCCCCTTGTCTGCGTGGGTTTCCTCCAGGTGCTCCGGTTTCCTCCCACAGTCCAAAGATGTGCAGGCGAGGTGAATTGGTCGTGCTAAATTGCCCATAATGTTCTGGGGTGTTTAGGTTAGTTGGCTTAGCCATGGGAAATTAGGAGAATGGGTCTGGGTGGGATGGTCTTCAGAGGGGTGGTGTGGACTTGTTGGGCCGAATGGCCTGTTTCCACACCATAGGGATTCTATGATCTATGATTAATATTCACCAGTGATCAGAAACTGAATAAAACCAGCCATATAAATACCCTGAATACCAGAACAGGGCAAAGGTTAGAAATACTATGGCAAGTAACTCACATAGAACAAAGAACAGTACAGGCCCTTCGGTCCACAATCTTGTGCCGAACTTTTACCCTAATCTAAGGTCTATCTAAACTCCACCCCTACCTTATACTATCATCCATATGCTTATCTTATAGCCGCTTAAATGCCCCTAATGAGGCCGGCTCCACTGTACTCTCCGGCAATGCATTCCACGCCCCTACCACTCTCTGAGTAAAGAACCTACCTCTGACGTCTCCCCTGTATCTACCTCCACTCACTTTAAAACTATGCCCCCTCGTAATAGCTACCTCCACCATAGGAAAACGTCTCTGGCTGTCTACTCTATCTATACCTCTGATCATTTTGTACACCTCTATCAAGTCACCTCTCATCCTTCGTCATTCTTAAGAGAATAGCCCTAGCTCTCTCAACCTTTCCTCGTAAGACCTTCCCTCCACTCCAGGCAACATCCTGGTAAATCTCCTCTGCACCTTTTCCAATGCTTCCACATCTTTCCTGCAATGAGGTGACCAGAACTGGACACTATACTGGAGATGTGGCTGAACCAGGCTTTTGTATAGCTGGAGCATAACTTCACAGCTCTTGAACTCAATCCCTCTATTAATGAAAGCTAACACACCATACGCCTTCTTAACAACTCTATCCACCTGGGTGGCAGCTTTCAGGGAACTGTGAACATGAACCCCAAGATCCTTCTGCTCCTCCACACTGCCAAGAATCTTTCTGTTAATCCTGTATTCTGCTTTCAAGTTTGTCCTTCCAAAATGAATCACCTCACACTTTTCAGGGTTAAACTCCATCTGCCACTTCTCAGCCCAGCTCTGCATCCTATCAATGTTCCTTTGTAACATAGAACAGCCCTCCGCACTGTCCACAATGCGACTCACCTCCTAACTCTTCTAACCCTGCCCACAATCAAGAAGGCACAAGTCAGGCGTGTGATAGAATACTCTCTACTTGCCTGGATGGGTGCAACCTCATGAAGCTCGACATCATCCAGGGCAAAGCAGCCTGTTTCAATGGTACCCCATCCACTCAACAAGGGATTCAAGGAGGAAGGGAGACAATAAACAGCTAACCATAGACCAGTTAGCATAACATCTGTTGTGAGGAAACTATTAGAGTCTATTACAAAGGGTGAAATTCAATTCCCGCACTGTCTGACGTTACCACGAAGTTTCCACATTCTCGTCCTGGCCTCTTACCTGAGGCTTGGTCACCTCTAGGTTAGGTTGTTCACCAGTCACCTCTATGTAATGACAGGGTCTGCAGTGCTTTGGGACAATGGCAATGTTACCTTTTATGAGAGAATTTTTAGAAATACATTATATGATCAATCAGAGTCAGCTCGGCTGCATGAAGAGGAAATTACGCCTGCACAAATTTATCATATTGTTGGAGGAAGACACAACCAGGTCATTAACCTAATTGAACAGAGGCTGCATAGCTTCATGTAAGGGGAATCATACCGGGTGAATTGGTTTGAGGAATTCTCAGCAAGAGTCAATAGAGGGGAAGTAGTAGATGTATCGTATTTGAATTTCCAGAAGGCACATGAGAAGATAACTTACAAACAGTTATGTTATAATACTAAGATGGAGAGGAATTTCTTCTCTATGAGGGTTCAATGCCTTTGGATCTCCTTGCCACAGAGAGCTGTGTGATCAGAGTCCTTGTGTATATTTAAGACTGAGTTAGAGAGATTCTTGATCATTCGGGGAATCAAGGGTTGTCAGGAAAATGTAGGTAATTGGATGTGAGGAATCAGCCATGATCCTATGGTGGAGAAAAATTGAAGGGCCAAATGGCCTCCTGCTGTTCCTATTTCTAATGGATAACGAGAAACTATTCCAACTCCGCCAATCTGTTTCCTTCTTGAATACGTTCAATGTTTTGGCCTCAACTGTTTTCTGTGGCTAAGAATTCTGCAGACTGATTACTGTCTGGGTGGAGAAATTTATCCTTATCTCCGTCCTAAATGGCCTACCCCATTTCTTTAAACTGTGACCCCTATTTCTGGACTCCATGGTCATGGGGAGCATCTTTCTTGCATTTATCCTGCCTAGTCCTGTTAGAATGTTGCAGGTTTCTGAGAATTTCCCTTCATTCTTCTGAACTCCGGTGAAAATAGTTCTAACGGATCCAGTCTCTCTTCATTCCTTAACTCTGCAAACCCAGGAATCAGTCTGTAAATCTATGTTGCATTCCCTTCATAGCCGGAACATCCTTCTTCGGATAGGGAGACCAAAACTGAACACAGTGCTCCAGGTGCAGTCACTCTATGCCCTGTACATTTGTAGCAAAATATCGTTTTTTCTGTCCTTGAATGCTTTCTCTATGAAGGACAACATACCATTTATCTTCTTCACCACCTGCTGCACCTTCATGCAGACTTTCAGCAACTAGTGAAAAGGACACCCGGGATTCATTGCACCTCCCCCTTTCTCATTCTATTGTCATTCAGCTAGAAATCTGCCTTCCTGTTTTTGGTTCCAAAGTGGATAACCTCACATTTATCCACATTGTACTGCCTTTGCTGTGTTTTTTTCCCCCACTCATTCAATTAGTCAAAATATTAATTTTACATGCTCATCTTTTATGCAGGAACCTTACCAAAAGCCTTCTGAAAGTCTGAAGAAACCACATCCAATTGTTCCCCCTTATCAATTCTACAAGGTACATCCTCAAAAAATTTTAATTGATTTGTCAAGAATGGTTTCACTTTTGTAAATTCATGCTGACTTTGTCTGATGAGTCACTGATTTCCTGTGCTCTGCTATTAAATATTTTAGATTAGATTCTCATATTTTCCGCACTATCAATGTCAGGCTAACTAGTCTATACCTTCCCATTTTCTCTTTATTTCTTTTTCTTTTAAAATAGTGGAATTACATTCGCTGCCCTTTAAACCATACATACACGCAGCAAGCCAGGAACACTCCCACAGGAATGTACCAATCAGGAATACAGACAGAGTGAGGCTCCCTCGAATCTTTTAAACTGAGAGGAATGTTCTCTCTACATTTTCAAACATAACCTAAAGCTCTCTGTGGTCCCCATCAAACACTCCCAGCACAGGTACAGCTCATGGTTCAATGCTATGGAAAGCTTCCGGTCATCTTTTACGCAGACAGTGAAGCTCTCTCAACACTGTCCCCAAAAACTTGCAGAGCAGGGAGAGCACATGGTTCGATAAAAAGAAAAATCGCTCCTTATACTGTCCCATCAAAGCTCTCTTCACATTGTCCCCATCATACACAACCAGGAGAGATAGCACTTGTGGATATATGCAGAGTAAAACTCCCTGTACTCTTTTAGCAAGCTGGAAGTAAATCTTCTTCTACCTTTTTAAACTGGAAGGAAAGCTACCAATACACTGTCCTTAGAAACAGTCCCAGGACAGGGACAGCACATGATTCGTTAAAGATGACAGCTCCCTCTACTCTGATAAACTGAAAATAAAGCTTTCTGTAAAGTACAGCTGATCTATACTCTTCCTATCAAATATTCACAGGACAGGTACAACCCAGAGTTTGATAAAGAGAAAAGCTCTCTCTACTGTTTCAAAGGAAAATCAATGCTCCATCAACACATTCCCCGTTAAAGAGTCTCAGTGACAGTAGTGCACACTGACAATATGGGATTAGATCCGAAGTAAAGCAGTCTCTTCGCTGTTCCCATCAACACTCCAAAGACAGGGACATCACAAGGTTAGATACAGCATAAAGCTTCCTCTAAACTGTAACCATCAAACGCTACTAGGAGAGGTACAGCATGAGGGATGGGGGGTTAGTCGGGGTGGGGGAGAGATAGTGAGTCAACTTTCTCTATTCTTTTAAACTGAAATTAAAGTTCCCCTTACACTGTACCAATTAAATATTCCCATGAAAGGTGCAGCAAGAGGCAAACCTGAAGAACGCTTCCTTTGTCCAGCCCAAGCCCCATCCAGAGACAATCTCTCTGTATGGCTCACTGTCAGAACCCCAAGGTCAGTAAAGATTAAACCCACCATCAACCTCCTGAATCAATGATCCATGTTTGATGATTGTACTCAGGAGTCCCTTCACCATGAGAACTTGTGGAGCTGAATGCAGTCAGGTGACAGCACAGCAACTCACAGCCATTCCTATTGGTCCAAATGGAACAGGCCCGCCTGGTAATAAATTCATGAGTTCAGTCATTGGTGGAAATTGTAGAGACTGGGGCTGGTTCATTGGTTCAATGTTGCTGCTTCTGGTCTAATTGGTGTCAGGTGAGTGCAGGTTGTGTGTATAAAAGGAGCTGGGTGGGGGTTGGAAGGGATTGTTGAGTTGATTGAGATCATGGGTGATTTTGTAGTGAGGAGTTTGTTTCCTGTGCTGGTGTTAGTTGGAGCTGTTTATTGCTCTGAACTATGGCAACAGTTTCTGAGCCAGAGGTTTCCATGGAGAATAGTGAGATCCACCCCTGTACCTGAGAGAGTCCCTCCTTGTGGGGGTCCCATTGGTTCTAGTTTCAGAATATCTGAGGGTGGGAGTGTGTCTCCACTGCAGACTGTGATGGTGCAGTGTGGAGAGCACAAGCTGCTGGTCAGGGCCCAGTTGGATTTATTTGGAATCAGGCACTGGATTAAAACTGCTGACCTGACCCTGGGGACAGTAGGTTGTCAACCAACCAGGATCTACCCTGAGAATCACACTGTCCTCTTTGACTATGGCCTGCATGAGTGTGGTAGCAGGTTGTAGGTAACACTTGCCGGAAGCTTGGT
>NC_063369.1:19782418-19802756 GCF_021869965.1 Rhincodon typus
CAAGGGCCCATGGCACTCACTCCCTTGAGTGCATCAATGTACAATTCCCACAAGGGAACACATCCATCTGCATTTTATCCTGAAAGACTTGGTGAACTGTCAGATTGCCATGAGGGCAGCTCTTTCTTCATCCAGAGATGTCTGGAGTAGAACATGCCCTGCTCATGTCTGCTTTTTCAACTCCACCCTCATGCTGCTGTCTTGAAGCAGGGGTGGAGGGTTGGCAGGGCCTCAGAGTGTTGGATTACCGTTTTTCATTTCTGCAGCTGGTAACAGTCTGGAACAGTCTCCGCTGCTCCTTACAGTGAGGGAGGGTTTAGACTAAATTCCAACTCAAGCTGACCAAGTTGTGAAATGAATGCTGCAAGCTTTTGTAGGATTAGTTGGGATGTTCAGTGTGACTTTTTCAAAATCACAAACACCATGATGTCATGGGTAGTTCAGAATTGACATGATGCTCTTCAGACCAGTATGTGTCAATGGCAAAAGCCATCTGGCCAGCTGAATCTGGATGTGTCCCACTTTGCAGTGGCTGTGTGCATTGTCAAATGGAATGACAGGTCAAACCCACTGGGTGAAAGCAGTTCTGTGGGCCTGAACAGTCTTTGCATGTGTCACTTATGTAGCCATGACATGGTGTGCTCTCTTCAAGCCCAAACATTCCTTAATTATCCAGTAATCCATAGCCCAAAAGGCCACACTGTTTAACATGGCTGAGCTAACTACCTTGATCCCAACAGAAGCTGATCCCTCTTGAAGGGGGAGTTGACATCTGGTGGGTTCTGTGAGTGCTACATTCTCAGTGAGGGGGATTACTTCATCAGGTGGAAAATGCTTTGCTGCAGGGACTGAAAGCAAGCTCTGCAGTCTTAACAGTGGTGTTCTCAGTACAGGATATCAGGTGCGCAGCCTGTTACCTAAAACAGGAGAGAGATGGGTGTGGTCAGAGCACATGCAATGTAAGTGTATCTGATGTTGCTGAGGATGGTTGTGGAGTTGGTGATTCAGGGGTACAAACTTGATTGAAGGGGCTCAAATTCCAGGAAAGATAAGCATCATATGTTATGAGTGTGAGAAAGGGCTTCTCTGTTGTGGCAAAGTTAATTACAAGAGGAGTCAGGGTTTGAGGTGGAGGTTCAGATTTGATGGGGTTGGGGACAGGGGAGAGCAATACATGAGATGAGGGAAACATGAATGAACATGGAAGTCAGGAAGCGGTTGTGCAGTCGGCTGTTCAGTGGCAACAAGGGAGAATGAGGTGCACAGTGTAAGCAAAATGAGCTTGGAGTTGGCCCTGGGTGGTGATGGGACTCAGTATTGGTGAATGGAGACATCTTTCATTAGAACCAGACTAACTAGAACAACTGCCAGGAAAGGGACAGCACTGAGTTAGCTACAGAGTAAATCTCCCTCAATTCTTTAATCTGTATGTGTAATGCTAACTTCTTTCTTCTTTACAGCACAATAGAGCTTTTGCAGTGTCCCAATCAAACATTCCCAGGCAATGCACAGTACAAAGTTAGGGACAGAGTAAAGTTCCCTGTGCACTGTCCAGACAACTGTTCCAAGAGCAGGTACTACATATGTTAGATATGGTGTAACACTCTCTCCCCTCTAACCACTCCCAAACCAGCTACAATTACACAGGGTGAACTTTCAAGGAGATAATAAGGTGCTTTGGTGTGATTTAGATAAGTTGAATGAGTGGGTAAGTGTACTGCCTTTGCCACATAGCATAGATAAATGAGGTTCTTCACTTTAGAAACAAAAACTGGAAGGTAGATTTCTACCCGAATGGCAATAGAATGAGAAAGGGTTAGATGCAATGAATCCTATGTGTCCTTGTACACCAGTTGCTGAAAGTCTACATGAAGGTGCAGCAGGTGGTGAAGAAGATAAGTGGTATGTTGTCCCTCATAGGGAACAGAATCAATGACAGAAGTAAGGATGCCTTGCTGCAAATGTACAGGGCCTGACAGTGGTCACACCTGGAATATTGTGTTCGGGTTTGGTCTACTTTCCTGAGGATGGATGTTCTGGCTATGGAGGGAAAGCAGCAAAGATTTACCAGACTGATTCCTGGGTTGGCAGAGTTGAGGAATGAAGGGACAGCACCAACTAGAACTTATTAACTGGCTCAGAAGTGCCAGTGTTGGAGTGGGGTTGGACAAAGTCAGACATCACAAGGTACCAGGTTATAGTCCAACAGGTTTATTTTAAATCACAACCTTTTGTGGTGTTGGTCTTCGAATTCTCCTTCACTTGACAAAGGAGCAGTGCTCAAAGCTCTGGATTTCAGTCCTGTTGGACTGTAACCTGGTGTCATGTGACTTCTCCAGTG
The DNA here is from genome assembly GCF_021869965.1 of Rhincodon typus. Lineage (NCBI taxonomy): Eukaryota > Metazoa > Chordata > Chondrichthyes > Orectolobiformes > Rhincodontidae > Rhincodon > Rhincodon typus. The sequence goes on from NC_063369.1 coordinate 19,784,760, forward strand.
AATGTAGATAGTTTAGAGTAAGGGGAAATATCTGAGAAACCCTCAATATTCTAACAGCACTAGGCAGGGTAAATGCAGGAAGGATATTCCCAATGACCATGGAGTCCACAAACAAGGATCACAGGTTAAGAATATAGATTGGCAGAGTCGGAATAATTTCTCTTCAGACCATAAGGAACAAGAATAAGCCATTTGGCCCCCTCAATCCAATAGGACCATAGCTGTTCTGACATAACTGACATCCACTTTCCTAGATTTTCCCCTAGAACCCTTGATTCCCCTACTAATCAAGAATCTATCCATCTCAGCCTTAAATATACACAAGGACTCTGCTCCCACACCTCTCTGTGGCAAGGAGATCCAAAGGCCCAGAACCCTCTTAGGGAAGAAATTCCTCTCCATCTTAGTCTTATGACTTAACTCACCACAGGTTACCATTTGAAATTCAAATATAACACATCCACTGCTTTCCCTCTTTCCACTCTGGTTCAGACTCCCTCAAAAACGTGAATAAATCCCACTTTCAGGAAATTATGCTGCCTCTGTTTGATTTAGATAATGGTTTTGAAAATGTTCTGCTATTACTTCTGAAATAATTGATACCAATACACATCGAGCAATATATGGTTGTTAATCAGCCATGGTTACCTGCTTTTTAGACCATCGAACAAAGAACATAGAGTACAGCACAAAACAATCATTCAGCCAATCTTGAAACAAACATGACACCAAATTAAACTAATCCCTTCTGCCTGCCTTGGGCCCATATCCTTACGTTTCTTGTATATTGATACCTTTATCTAAAAAGTCCCTTAAATGCACTTATCATTCCAATGTAGTGCATTCCAGATTCCTACCACTCTCTTTGGACATAAACTCATATGTCACAGCTCATTTGAAATTTAAACCCTCTCACTTTAAACAAATGATCCCTCGTATTAGACAATTCAACTCAGCGGGAAAAAGATTCTTCCAAGCATTCCTATCTATGCATCTCATAATTTTATAGATGCCTATCAAGTTTCTATCAGTCTTGTAGAACAAACAGCTTTGCTAGCCTCTCCGCTTGCCTCCCTTCCTTTCTTACTCGGTGTCACAGTGGTAGTTTTTCCAATCTTTTGGTACTTCTCCAGAAAGCAATGTTTTTTCAAAAATTTCAATCAAGACATCGACTGTCTCTGTAACTGAGTCTTTCAGGATCTTCAGTTGCAAGTTGAAGGGGCCAGTGGATAATTCTGTCATTAGTTGGTCTAAAACTACCAGTAAAACAAACGTAACATACAATGCAAGGACTGTGAGAAACATTACATAGGCCATCCTGGAAGAAACTGAATATGGATACATGAACACCAATAAGCCACCATGAGACACGACCAATTCTCACTGGTCTCAATACACACAGACAAAGAAGGGCAAAAATTCAACTGGGACAACACACCTATAATAGCACGAGCCAAAAAGAGACATGCCCGGTATTCTAACCGGAACTCCATCAACAAACACAATGAATTAGGCCCCGTGTACAAACCACTGAGAAACAGAACCAGAAGAAGTGCCAAACACCCCAGCAAACCGAGACATATAAATAACAAGTGGGACAGAACACCAACGATTCACTGATGATGTTACCTAGCAGGGTGATGAAATGTTTGTAATCAAGCACACCAGCTTGGTGAGCAAGTCTATAATCTCATCCACTGCCCGAGCTACTAATCTTGGCAACAAATTTAATCCTCCTTTGCTAGATTCTAAACTTATCCCAGTTTTGAGGCTATCACTTGCTTTTTCCACAATTTGATACTCTGCTGAACTTCCTTGGTTAGTCAGGTTTGGTTTAACCATCTCTGAGAATCTTTCCTCTTTACTGGGATGTATTATTACTGGGGATCATGATTTACCCCTTGAAATCTCTGCCACTGCTTTCTTACTGTCATTCCTGCTATTCTATCAGACAGTTCCTATTTCCTCAATCTGTCCTCATTTCACTGTAATTCCCTTTATTTAAGTTAAACGGTACAGAGAGAAAGTAGGAGCAGGGATGAATTGGATGATCAGTCAAAATCATAGTGAATGGCAGAGCAAGTTCAAAGGGCCAAAGGGCCAAAAGGCCTACCCCTTCTCCTATTTGCTAAGTTTCTATGTTTCTTTGTCACTGAGTGTATGTCCTCTGGTAATAGGCTACTCGACAAGGGTAAGCAACCTTCTTGCAGCTATCTTGATAATCTCCCTAATAATCTCTTATTTTTCAATCAGATTTTCATTAATTCTTTCATTCTAATGAGTGCAAGCCCATCGAACTCAACTCATGAGGAAATACTTCTATTCTTGAATCAGCCTAGTGAACCATCTCTGGGCTGCCTCCACTGCCAGTATACCTTTAGTCAGATAAGGAGACCAAAACTGTTCACACTATTCTACATGTCGGCTTATTCTTTTAGCAAGACTTCCACTCTCTGTTATCCCGACTGATTGCCCTCCCACTTATTTCTGCATCATCTACAAACTTGGCCAGAACACTTTCACTTCCATAAACAAAGTCAATAATATCTACCTTAAATAATTGTAAGCCCAGCAATGACCCATGTGACACTCTACTAGAAACAGAATGCCACCCTGAAAGTTTCCCTCCTACTCCACCCATTGTCTTCTATCAGTTCACCAATCCCCTATCCATGCTGATATACTATCCCCAACACCGTGGACTATTATTAAGGTGCCTAACATGTAGCTTATCAAAAACCTTCCAAAAATTCAAATATACTATATCTGCTGTTTCCCCTTTATCCAATCTGTGTCCTCATGAAACAATAATGATAAATTTTTGCAGACATAATTTCCCCTTCATGCAGCTATGCTGTCTGTTTCATCGTTTAATGTATTGCTAAAAATTCTCCAATTAAAGGTAACGTTGCCGCTGTTCCAAAGAACTGCATTGCTGCTCCCTCATTAGATAGAGGTGACTGCCGGGGAACTTAACCTGGATGTCACTGTGCCTCAGGCAAGAGGCCAGGACGAGAATGTGGAAACTTCATGGTAACCTCAGCCAGTGTGGGAATTGAATTACACCCTCTGTAATTGACTCTAATATTTTCCTCATCATAGAAGTTATGCTAACTGACCTATAGTTAACTGTTTTTTGTTTCCCTTCCTCCTTGAGTCCCCTGTTGGGTGAATTCAAATAGGTTGCTTTCTCCTGGATGGTGTTGAGCTTCATAGGGCTACATCGATCCAGGTAACTGAGAAGTATTCAATCGCACTCCTGTCACTGGTGAATCATAATCTCTCACCATTTAAAACGAAATGCTTACTTTTCTTCTTGCCAAAGTGGAAAATATTCTATGCTGATTCTATTTCCTACAGGCAGCATTCACAATTATACAGAATTGTTACAGTGCAGAAAGAGGCCATTCAGTCCACAGTTCCTATACTTGTTCAGTTCCAATTTTTACTTTGGATCTATCTCCAGCCTTTCTCCCTGTATCCCTGCAAATTTTAAACATCCAATGCCATTTTCAATGCCTGGATTTAACCTGCTTCCACCACATTTCCAGACATTGTATTCCATACCCTCACAACTCGATGTATGAAAGAGCTTCTACTCACCTCATATTTGCTTCTTTTACAAAACATTTTTATAAACTGTGCCCTTTGGTTCTTAATCCATTTACAAGTGGGAGCAGTTTCTCTCTATCCACTCTGTGTCGGGCCCTCATGATTTTGAAAACGTTGAGATTTTCTCATAGTCTTTTTCTCTACGAGGAGATCACTCCCAACTTCTCCCGTCTTTCTTTTGTCTTATATAAATTCAACATCACCTCCCAGAAATGTACACAATACTCCAGCTGAGCTCCAGCCAGTGTTCCTTATAAATTCAAGACCCCCCTGCTCCTGTACTCTATTTCACACATTTAAGAAGCCAACTGTACTGATTTACAACACCTTTTAGATCATATCCTTTTTTTAAATTCTTCCTCCACAACAGACAATTTCGTGTTCCCCACATTATACTCCATTTTACAGATGTTTGCCCTCTCACTTAACCTATTCCTGCCTGGTACATATTGCCATAGCAGGTGATGGAATCAGACACAACAGCAGCATTCAGGAAACACCTCGATGAAATACATGAATAGCAAGTGAATAGAGGGATACAGATCCTTTAAGTGAAGATACTTTTAATATGGAAGGCCAAACTGTGTCCGCACAAGCTTGGAGGGCCGAATGGCCTGTTGCTGTCCTGTGGTGTTCTTTGTTCTTTCTTCTATTCATATCTTTTCAACCTTACGTCCGCTTCAGAGTTTACTGTCCGACTGATCTTTGTATCAACAGCAAATTTGGTGACCATATCTTCTGCCCTTTCATCTTTGTCATTTAAATTAATATTTTCTGCAATAACCTTGACTATGGCACTTTATCAAAGATCTTCTGGAAATCTAAGGTCATTACACACACTCATTCCCCTTTATCTCCAGCGCATTACTTCCTTGACTAATTGTAAATGGTCAATGATCATTTCTCTTTCTCGTGAACATATTGACTCTGTCCGATTACATCGAAAGTCTCTAAGTGCACTGCTAACCTGTAGCTTCTTATAACACTAATGTCTAACATGTTCCCTATGTCAAATGATAACCTAACTGCCCTGCAGTTTTCTGTGTTCAGTTTCACGTCCTTTTTGAAGACATTTGAACACATTCGCATTCTTCCAATCCAATGTGACCTTTCCTGATTCAAGAGAATTTTGGAAAATTAATGCTAATGCATCAACTACCTCATTAGCCACTTTTTTTTCCAACCCTAGGATGAGGTCCATCAGAGCCCAGGCACTTGTCAGTCCACAGCTCCAACAACGTATTCAGTTCCATTTGTTGGAAGACAGGTACTTTGTATGTTCTGAACTGTCCCGGCCAATGTCTGCTGCTGCATCTCTCTTGAATTTCCTTTAACCTTTACCAGTTCACCATAGGCTGCTCTGTTTTCTTGCTCTCATCATTGCCTTTATTTATGTTTAAAAACACAGGGCTGTATGTTATCTTCTTTTGAATATGTGCAAGTTGCGCTGATATTTTTGCACAGTTTCTCATGTGAATTGGAGTCAGATTTATCACATCTTACCAGTTATACCTCATTAAATATCTACGCTGCCCCATTGGTGTCCCTCACGTCTGATTCCAGCCCTAACTAACCACATGCCATTCCCCGAAGAACTCACCACTCACTGGATATCCGCCAAAAGACCAGTCTCCCTGGCACTTGTGCCATCTTTAAAAGGCTGCTGTACCCTGGGGAAAGACTGCTATTCTGAAGCTGCCTTCTTTGGTCAAGGATATGGTGTCTGAACACGTTGGAGAAGGGGACGATGGTATTGCCATTTTTAGATAAAACTCAGCACAGTTCTCACTAAACACCTGTCCAATTATACCAAGATTTCCTTATTCTTGAACTCCAATATATATGTAACTAAGGTCAACACACAATTTGACTTCTTGAAGTCAGAGAAGAAATACTAAGTGAAGGTCTCCGCCATTATCACAATGTCCTTCGTAAAATACTCATGTCTCTGCCTTCAGAAGCTACTCTTCTCCTATTTGATATGTTTGGAAGAGCTCTCAAACCCCATTCTTACACTCATGATTAAATTGCTCATGTGCTTTATATTCTCCCCATTTCTTTTGTTTTTTGTTTCTGCTTTGCTGGTTTCTGAATCTCTCTCATTTTTCAATCTGTACATGATTCACAGCAATATTACAAATCTCAATTTTTATCACAGTACAAACCTGAATTCCATTGGTAAGGCATGGACTGAACTTTGACATTGTCCTGTTGATTAAGCACCTTTTTCATTCATTCATGGAACGTGGGAGTCACCAGATAGTGACATTTCTTGCCCATCTGTAATTGCCAAGATGGTAGTTATAAGTCGGTCACCACATTTCAGTGGGTCTGGAGTCACATGTAGACCAGAACATGTAACGATGGCAGGCTTTGTTTATTAAAGGACATTAGTGAACTAGATAGACTTTTACTACATAGTTTTTAGACATTTTTAGACATTTTCTGAGGAAGAGTCTAGGCCCGAAACATCAGCTTTCCAGCTCCTCTGATGCTGCTTGGCCTGCTGTGTTCATCCAGCTCTACACCTTGTTATCTCAGACTTTTACTACAAACAGCATTGCTAACATTTTTTCAGATGTATTCCACTGTTTGTTTCCCAATCCATCTTCCAATCTGTTTACCCACTTTGTTGTGTCTGTCTCAAAGCAAATATGCAATCCACCAATCAGGGATATGTGGCAGTGACTTGCATGTAACATCATATCCAAATTGTTTAGATATCAGGCACAGTAACAAATGTTTCATTATTTTTTCAGAGTGATGTGACCCATGTTATAGGTTCTAACATTAGTAACTCATCTTGATATTTGAAAATTGATACATTAAGCTCACACGATATATTAAGTCACATTTAACCTGAGTCTGTCTGACCCTCATAACTATGTACTTGTATAAAATTCTTAATTTGGATTTGGAATACTGTTAGGAATTGTAACCTTATTATGGGCACGTATTCTCGGAAGAGCCTTCTTGTTAAATTACTGAGAAACGACATTTTAGTATAAAATATTGGATCAAAACTATTCCATTTATTTTTGAGACGTCAATTAATTGTTCTAGAAAATGGTCACTAATGCAGATTACAACTCATCTTCCAGACCAATAATACCCAATTGGTATTTACAATTTGCATACAGACAACAGACACCACAATTCTTAAGTTGACTGTGACATTGTAAGAGGCTACGAAACCTGAGAAACTCACTTGGTGACTCCCTAAAGCCTGTCGATCACCAACCATCTCAAAGTTGGGAAAATTATGGAATACTCCGCACTTGCTTGGATGAGTGCAGCTCCAACATAACTGAAGAAACACGACAATGTCGAGGACAGAGAAGCCAAACTGACACCCTATACACCATCATTTCCATTCACTCACTCCCCAATTGGTGGGTAGTGGCAGAGGATGTAACATCGAAAAAGGTGCATTGTAGCGTCTTGCCAAGGCTCCATTGATAGTCCCGTCATCTACAACCATTACCATCAGGAAGAAAACACCAGGACGTGCAATGCACTCTTCAATCCATACACCACCTTGATTTGGAACTATATTTCCACTGTAATTCTGTCAGACTCTTGTTCCTTCCTCCCCAACATATCTCTCTCTCTCTCTATCTATCTCTCCCTCTCGCCGCAGCCCCTGGCTAACACCTTCCCCCTCGTGGTCCAATGATACTTATCTTCGGATGATTCCCTGTCCCTTTCCATGAATTCCTCCTGGGACCATAAGTGTCCCCCAGTGGGTCTATCACATTGACATTGTTATAACCACTACAGTAAAACACAAAAATGAGCACATGTGTATAAGTAACATGTATAGAATAATTATATATCAAACAAAACAAACAAAAAACATACAGACAATAACAAGCAAATCATTAATTCACAGTGGTTTTGTAGCACTTCCATTTCATTGTACCCTCGATGACCAATCTTTGCATACTTTCTTCTTTCCACCTTCTAAACTGGCATATATTAAATACAATAATTATTAATGCACCGAGGATCACCACTACAGCAATGTGTGACAGAATTCTGATCCATGGATGTGTTTGAACATTGGATCCCCAATTCCAGAAGCTGTCCCACGATCTGGGATCCCGCAAGAACTCCTTTGCTTTATCAACATGAATTCTCACTATTTGAGTGTGTTTAATCCACTGATGAATTATGTCTTTCGCCTGCCCCACTATACGTGACCAATCTGCTGTCAGGTGTGGAATGGGTGGTAATTCTGTGGGAACAAACCTCTGTAGGTCCTGATCTGTATCCGTATGTTGAATTGTGAGGTTTTCCCTTATCACCACACTGGTTATTGGCTGGGGCAGCACCTGCTCACCAATCTTCAAATCAGAGATCACATTATTAATAGCCACATTGTGCCCTTCCAATGGGAATTGTCTCCTTCCCTTGGTATGGTTCATAGCTGTGGCTGTATAATACGTTTGCCCCCCAACAGCATGTTGTAATAAGGACTGGTTATTCACCAGGAGAATAGACAATGAACAATTTTCTGAGGTGCTGAAGCTGCAATCTGTAAGTCTTTGTCTCGTTATCTCATCAGGGCAGGCCCAGTGATCCCCTCTTTGGTGACATTTTGACAAATCTACCCCTTTCTCAACACAACCCCTTACCATAGCATGAAATAGTGGGTTACTTTCATCATATCCAAGTACTCCCATGGTACTCTCCCACATTATGGACTCTTTTTAAAAGGTAAGTCAAATTATTTCCATGTCAGGGAATATGAAACACTGCCCCAACATAATACCTCCCATTATCACTGTCACAAGTACCCAATGTCCTGTTGGTTAAGGTCAAATGTCTGAGGTGACACAGAGGTTCCTTTTCTCTGACCCAAGTGATTAATTGTTCATCTAACACCCAGTCTGGAACATGGTGAGCATGCAGTTGTAGCAAATTAGTCCCAATCATTGTCAACATCCAGCTGGTGTACATGGCACACCCCTCGGCCTTGTGGGCCTCCACAGAAGTATTGGCCGTAGGCTCAATGATTCCTGTAAAGCTTTTAGAAATTCACCTGTGTCCAGTGTCACTTGTGACCCATCCCAAACTCTCTGGTTGGTCCATATCTGGTCTAAGTTACCTTGCCCAGTAATGAGCTGCATTTTCTGCTGAAGGGATTGTATCTGACTTTCTAATTCTACTGTGTCCAAGGTGTTGACAGTTGCCACTCCTGATGCATATCCTGCCCCTGGCCAACTCAAATAGTCCTCTTTTCTTTCTATTCTTGTTGCTCATAAACTCACTCCTGCTCAATTGTTCATCAAGGAGGTGGACACAGAGACAGTTTGTAGCGGATGGGCTCTGTTCTGGAGCAGTCATTTCAGTCAAATTAAAGACTACCTGCACATGTCGATATCCTGGTACCAAAAGTGACAGATTCTCCTGTCTCCCCTAGTACCAGACCCACACCTTCCATTCTGTGCTGTGACTCACTGCATCTAGGTTCTGGTGTGGTTTTAATCTCTGGGGGACACAGGGTCATAGGCTTCCTACGGGCCCTGAAAATTATGAAGGGCCCGATCCCCGACAGAAGCACCTGTCCACATCTCTCAATGCCTTTTATCATCTATCTCCCTCCTGTATCAATTCTTCCCGTGTACAATTAATAATGATCCAACCAATTTTCTTGAATTGCTTTGAGTAGCCGCTCCAGTCTTTGGTATGCGTCACTTTCCCAGTCTATATTCAAATCAGTGCGGTCCCAGTGAACAATGATTTTACCTCAACTGTCACTTCCAAATGGTTGCTCAATAAATGGTCGATAAAATGACTAGTAATTTGTTCTTCTGGGATTACAGCCAATGTCACCTCCTGAACATTGTTTCGTGAAAATTGCATCACTGTTCCTTCCATTAAACCAACATCTTACCCGTGCATGCCAGCCCATCTGCTCCCATATAATATACATTTAAGTCCACTCTGCTTCCCTTATTAGTTCGTATTATCTTGCGCTGTGGAGCAGAGTCGTTCTTGATCAGTGAATATTCTTCCAGCCTTGACACTGCTCAAGGCATAGTCACTTGTCGTGATGACTCCGAAACCAGCTCATCCATAGTCCCAAAAATGATAATTCCGATATTTACAAAATGTATCTCTCCCCTCATCCCAGGTAAAACCTGTAACATACAAGTGTAATTTCTGTTCTTACTTACAATTTCTTTCTTCTTACTATGATAAGCCCATGTTCTCCATATTCTGGGTCAATTCTCATCCTCCGTTCTCATCCTCCATGTCTACCCCACAGCCAGTTCTCCTTTCGCCTTCCTGTACTGATGAAGAACCATACTCAAAAATTTTAAAATGGGTTTCTTCCGTTACTTTCTCCTTGACTTTCCTATTTTTCGATCATGTTTTAGCCCTTCCTTTTTGTTTTGACACAAATGGGTCCTTGGGACCATTTGTAATGATCAGTTGACACTCGTGTTTCTCTCCCTGGTACAATAAATTATCTGCAAACACAGTAGTGGCTTTTACTCCCTTCACAGTGATATCCCTTTCCCTGTAACAACAGTGTCCACCCAGTGATTCTATTCTGACTGACTGAACCGTCTTTAATCCTTCCATCCAATAGGAGTTGTACGGGGGTGTGTTCTGTTAGTATCGTAAGAGGGTTCAACCCCACGATGTCGGTAAAATGCCGCACTGCCCAATAAACAGCGAGCAGGTGTTTTTCACAGACCGAAAACCCTTCTCCATCGGTGAGAGCATGCTCGAGGCATACGCTACTGGTATTCATTTCCCATGTGTCTCCTGTAACAGAACTGCTGAGAGGGCAGTGTCTCTGGTGGCTACCTGCAGTGAAAAGGGTTGATTTGGATTTGGTGCTTTCAGAGCAGGTGCGGTAGCTGGTGCTTGTTTCAGAGCTGCAATGGCCTGTGTGTGTTTCTGGATTCCACTCCCAGGTCACATTCTTTTTTTAATAACTTCATCAACGCTTTTGTAGTGAATCCATCAATGTGTCCCTGCCGTAACTGCTGAGTGCCCTACAATGAGTCGTTGCACTTCATGATCCTCACTCTTACATATAGCCCCTGAAACACTACCCAAAGGCGTGCAGTAAATGCAGTGGGGTGTTCACCTTTCCTTTGGTAACCGTTTGTCAGCGCCTCCACTGGGTCCCCTCTGTTAGTGCCTATGACATCTCACTCCTGGTCTTTTAAAGCCTGAGTTGTGCCTCTACTAACTTTCTGCTCTTCTGGTAAGGCAGAGTGTAGATGTGGGTGCAGGCACATTATTATTAATTTTCTTTCCTCAGCGTTATCTAAACCATGTATTTCTCTCTGTTGACTGACCGTTCAGAACAGCTCCTGAGGACCGTCCCCGGACATACATGCCCCGCTATCTTTCACAATGTCCCTCAACCGCTGCACCCCCAATGGGGTATAATATACAACCCTCCCACCTTCTGCCACCTGACTATCTGCCCCTAAACCCCCTGTAGTGCATACGGCAGGGGGCCCATTACGACTGGAGCCAATAGAATCTCCGACAACTGGATCATAAGCTGGCAGAGGCTCCCCATCATCATGACCATATCTAGCAGCTCCGTCTGCTAAATCATCCCAATCCACGTCCCCTTCACTGCCTTCCCCACTTCTTACAGACACAAAGACACACATTATGTCTCTGTGTGCAGCGAGCTGACCTTGCAGCCTTTCTATCTGACTCTGACATTTCGTGTGATCTGCAGCACTACTCCTCATTTCCTGAATGGCTCTCTGGATCAAGTTCATTGCAGCTTTTAAATCATTACGTTTTTCCTTCCATTTTTCCATTTCATCTTTAACTGTTTGGACTTTTCCCTCTCACTTATTCTTATCACTAAGCAGTTTCTCACACTGCACCTGGTACTGGTTCATACGTACCAAGTCCGTATTCTTCTGTCCCTGCTGATTGGTTACTCTCTCTGACTGAGGCAGGCTACCTCCTCACAAAGTCTCTTATTCTCTTACTCTAGCTTTTCCCTGTCTACCTTCTCCGCCTTAACTTCCTGTCAGCATTCTATGCATCCTTACAATAAAACAGCTGATCCCTACCACCTTCTGGACCATTTTACATTTCTTATTCGACAGCTTTGTCTGGACAAGCTGCCAAAATGCTTCCCCAGCGGACTGTCCCTTCTTCCTAGTGTGACCTATGTATTCCCCGTATTGTGGCCCTTCCCTATGACGTACTTCTGGAGGAGTTCCCTCCAATTGGGGCAGTCTATTTCCTCCTGATTTATTGTTGTATACTAGTGCCCACAGATTAACCCCAAGCTCCCATTCTCTCTGGACTTTGCCGGTTCGGTTCAAATAGTGTCCCACGCTGACACAGAGAGGTCTTCCCTCTAACCTTGAGCTTCAGTTCGATCTGACCCGAGTCTTCCACTGACTCGATGGAGAGATTTATCCTCAGGCCCCGGGTTTCGGCACCAAAACCTCTCGAATCCTGCTGACCACCGGCTCCAGTTATTGTCTCATACAGAGAGAAGGAGTCGTTTTTACCATAACTCACTAATCTCTTTTATTTACCTATTATGAAAAGGTACATGTATGGCTTATACATTCGGCAATACACAAGTAACTCATATGTTTTCCTGAAAGACATAGAACCTATTTGTACACACAAAAGGTTCCTAACACTTCCAGAATAATCACAGAATATAAAAGCTCATATCGGGCAGAATAGCTGCTGTTGCTGCCGAGGATCGATGCTGGCCAGTCACTGCACTCGATATCAGGGTCACCACGTCCCTGACGAGGGGTGTGCGTCTGTGAAAGTTGATCTCCGCAGTTTTCACTGGCCATATCCTTGTATCCTTTCTCCTTATCTCTTCAAGCCTGTGCTGTCTTTCCCCTGTTGGTTCGGGCTAATCCTCATATCGCGTGTCTTGCTTTCAGCGGCGGGAGTGGTGAGAGCGTAAGCCAGGGTGCAGCCGGGAAGGTAAGCTTTTCCTTATAAAAACTTACCTCATGCAGCAGGGGCCTTCTTGCTTTCAGCGGATGGAGGGAACTAATATATTCCGGCATTGGCTAAACCCAAAACACGACACGTGTAGTGTCTCCGACCCGTCCTCCTCCTCCCAACCAAAAAGAAAAGACTGTGTGGAGGGCTGGTAAGTTTTTATTCTGCTGGAAATCTAGTGTGGAGGGAATGGAAGCTAGGGCAGTTGCATGCTCCTCTTGCAGGATGTGGGAGGTAAGGGTCACTGGTGGTGTCCCCTCTGACTTCACCTGCAAGAGGTGCACCCAACTCCAGCTCCTCAAAAACTGTGTTAGGGAACTGGAACTGGAGCTGGATGAACTCCGGATCATTCGGGAGGCTGAGGGGGTGATTGGAAAGGATTTATAGGGAGGTGGTCACACCCAAGGTACAGGAAAAAGGTAGCTGGGTGACTGTCAGGAGGGTGAAAGGGAATAGGCAGACAGTGCAGGGATCCCCTGTGGCCGTTCCCCTCAATAACAAGTATACTGTTTTGGAGATAGTAGGAACTGCAGATGCTGGAGAATCCGAGACAACAAGGTGCAGGGCTGGATGAACACAGCAGGCCAAGCAGCATCATAGGAGCAGAGAGGCTGACGTTTCGGGCCTAGACCCTTCATCAGAAAAGGGGGAGGGGAAGGGGGTTTTGAAATAAATAGGGAGAGAGTGGGAGGCGGATAGAAGAGGGATAGAGGAGAGGATAGGTGGAGAGGAAACAAACAGGTCGAAGAGGCGGGGATGGGGCCAGGAAAGGTGAGTGTAGGTAGGGAGTTAGGAAGGGGATAGGTCAGTCCAGGGAGGACGGACAGGTCAAGGGGGTGGGATGAGGTTGGTCGGTAGGAGATGGAGGTGCGGCTTGGGGTGGGAGGAGGGGATAGGTGGGAGGAAGAACAGGTTAGGGAGGCAGGGACGAGTTGGACTGGTTTTGGGATGCGGTGGATACTGTTTTGGATACTGTTAGGGGGGATGACCTACCAGGGGAAGGCCATAGCGGACAGGTGTCTGGCACTGAGCCTGGCCTATGGCAAAGAAGGGAAGGGGGGAGAATAGGAGAGCAATTGTAGTGGGGGACTCGATATTAAGAGGCACAGACAGGCGGTTCTGTGAACGCAAACAAGACGAGCGGATGGTATGTTGCCTCCCGGGTCCCAGGGTCCATGATGTCTCGGATCGTGTCTTCAAGATCCTTAAGGGGGAGGGTAAGCAACCAGCAGTCATGGTACACATCAGTACCAATGACATAGGTAGAAAACGGACTGAGAATGTGAAAAACGAGTACAGGGAGTTAGGTTGGAAGCTGAAGTCCAGGACAAACAGGGTAGTTTATCTCTGGATTACTACCAGTGCCACATGATAACAAGGTAAGAAACAGGGACAGAGTGCAGCTAAACACGTGGCTACAGGACTGGTGTAGGAGGGAGGGCTTCCATTGTGTGGATAATTGGAGCACCTTCTGGGGAAGGTGGGACCTGTACAGTAAGGATGGGTTTGCACCTGAACCAGAAGGGCACAAATATCCTGGGACGGAGGTTTGGTCGAGCTATACGGGATGGTTTAAACCAGATTGGCAGGGGCTGGGGAACCAGATTAGTCATTCAGAGGATGAGGTATTCAGCCTTCCAATGGACACAACAGGGAGTGAGGTTGTTAATAAAGAAATGTGGTCGATGGAGCGTAATTGTGGACATAGGGATGGTTTCAAGTGTGTATACTTCAATGCTAGAAGTACCAGAAATAAGGCGGATGAACTTCGAGCATGGGTCAGTACTTGGAACTATGATGTTGTGGCCATTACAGAAACTTGGGTAAGTCAGGGACAGGAATGGTTGTTTGAAGTTCCAGGATTTAGATGCTTTAAAAGAAGTAGGGAGGGTGGTAAAAGAGGCGGCGGAGTGGCATTGCTAGTCAGGGCGAGTATAGCAGCTACTGAAAGGCAGTTCGAGAATGATATGTCTACAGAGTCAGTTTGGGTTGAGGTCAGGAACAAGAAAGGAGCAGTCACTTTCTTGGGGGTTTTTACAGACCCCCTAATAGTTGCAGAGAAGTGGAGGAGCGGATTGTGAGGCAGATACTGGAAAGGTGCAGAAGTCACAGGGTTGTAGTCATGGGTGACTTCAACTTTCCAAATATTGATTGGAAACTTTTTAGATGTAATAGTTTAGATGGAGCAGATTTTGTCCAGTGCATTCAGGAAGGATTCCTGACACAGTATGTAGATAGACCAACACGAGGAAAGGCCACTTTGGATTTGGTGCTTGGCAATGAACTGGGCGAAGCTTTAGACCTGTTGGTCGGAGAGCATTTTGGCGGTAGTGATCATAACTCTGTTACTTTTACAATAGTCATGGAAAAGGATAGGTACATAAAGCAGGGTAAGGTTTATAATTGGGGGAAGGGTAATTGTAATTCTGTTAGGCAAGAACTGAGTAACATAAAATGGGAACAGATGTTGTAAGGGAAGAGCACTACAGAAATGTGGAGATTGTTTAAGGAATGCATACTGCGTGTGATTGATATGTTTGTCCCGAGCAGGCAGGGAAGATGTGGTCGAGTGAGGGACCCTTGGTTCTCGAGAGAGGTCAAACGACTGTTTAAGAGGAAGAAGGATGCTTATATTAGGTTTAGGAAACAAGGATCGGAAAAGGCTCTGGAGGGATACAAGTTAGCCAGGAAGGAGCTGAAGAAAGGGCTGAGGAGACCTATAAGGGGGCATGAGAAAACCTTGGCAGATAGGATCAAGGAAAACTTGATCAAGGAAATGTGGCAGATTGGATTCAGAATTGGCTGACCCTTAGAAGACAAAGGGTGGTAATGGATGGAAAATATTCAACATGCTCATTTATGAGTGGTGTACCACAAGGATCTGTTCTGGGTCCTCGTCTATTTGTGATTTTTGTAAATGATTTGGATGTAGGAGTGGAAGGGTGAATTAGTAAATTCGCGGATGATACGAAGGTGGGTCGAGTTGTGGATAGTGCGGATGGATGTTCTAGGTTACAAAGGGACATTGATAGAATGCAGAGCTGGGCTGAGAAGTGGCAGATGGAGTTGAACCCTGAAAAGTGTGAGGTGATTCATTTTGGAAGCAGAATACAGGGTTAACGGAAAGATTCTTGACAGTGTGGAGGAGCAGAGGGATCTTGGGGTTCATGTCCACAGTCCCCTGAAAGCTGCCACCCAGGTGGATAGAGTTGTTAAGAAGGCACACAGTGTGTTAGCTTTCATTAATGGAGGGATTGAGTTCAAGAGCCGTGAAGTTATGCTCCAGCTATACAAAAGCCTGGGTTGGCCACATCTGTGTCCAGTTCTGGTCACCTCATTACAGGAAAAATGTGGAAGCATGGGAAAAGGTGCAGAGGAGATTTACCAGGATCTTGCCTGGAATGGAGGGAAGATCTTACGAGGAAAGGTTGAGAGAGCTATGGCTTTTCTCTTTAGAACGACAAAGGGTGAGTGTTGACTTGATAGAGATGTACAAAATGATCAGAGGTACAGATGGACAGCCAGAGAAGTTTTCCTTGGGTGGAAGTAACTATTACGAGGGGACATAGTTTTAAAGCAAGTGGAGGTAGATATAGAGGAGACGTCAGAGGTAGGTTCTTTACACAGAGAGCCGGAGGGGTGTGGAATGCATTGCTGGAGAGGGTAGTAGAGTCAACCTCATTTGGGGCATTTAAGTGGCTATTAGATGGGGAAATGGATGATAGTATAAGGTAGGGGTGGAGGTGAGATAGACCTTAGGTTTACGGTAAAAGTTTGGCACAACATCATGGGCCAAAGGGCCTGTACTGTGCTGTACTGTTCTATGTTCTGTGTTTACCTTATTGGACTTGGATCAGAGACTTACGTAGCAGTACCTCATTGCTCCTCATCCAAATAAGGCTTTTGTATTAATTAATTTTTTTTGCAAAACTTGGTTGGTACCAGATGGTGCTGAGCGTCTCAGGCAAGCTCCTAGATCTGGGTTATCCTCAGTTCACAAGCTGCTTCCTTCTTTATGTCAGCATTTTTTTAACATCCAGTATCTCCTGTTCGCGATATTTGTGACTGGCACCCCCTATCGCCACCTTTCTCTCTGCAGCATCTGGTCAGCATCTCCCAGGCAGCGATGTCAGCAGCATTTCTCCCTACCCCTCTGCCTCTCCGTCTCCCTCTGTCATCAGCCCCTGGCTAACAGTTTTAAGAAGATTACACAAGCCCACTTTCTCAAGGACAGTTGGGAGATGGTCATTAAAATGTTGGCCTTGGGCAGCACGACCCAAAACCACACAGTAACCAAAAAATTAAATGGGCAAGTAATAAAACAAGAGAGCACTATCTCTTTGAGGGGTGAGAATGGAAGGTCAACGAGCACTTTCCATCCAAAATTGAAACCAAGAGAAAAATACATTTGAAGGAAAAATTAGGACAAGTTTCACCACAGCTCAAGAGGATGCCAACTCTCTTGACTTGATCCCAATCAAAACCACAGTGGCAGGGATAGCTGTGGTTTAGCTAAGGAATAAAGCACATTCTACACTCTCCATATAAAATGCTACCAGGAGAGGTACAGCCCAGGATTAGATACAGAGTAAAGTTCATTCACACTGACCATATCAAACATTGATAGGACAGGTACAGCATGGGATTAGATACAGAGTAAAGTTCCTTCCACACTGTCACAAGCAAACATGCTCAGGAGAGGTACCACAAAGTTTGTAATGAAAAGTAAAGCTTGCTCAACACTGTCCCAATCAAATATGGTCAGAGTCAAGTGCAGTGACAAGATAAGTATGAGAAACTTTACTCTTGTTCAGCACAAACCCTGTTTCCAAACTCCATTCTCTGATGATCTGTCTGTATTTCTCACTATCACACTCCTGGGTTCACACCCACCAGTCACCCTCCGCATCAATGATCCATGTTTGATGATTGGACTCAGGAGCCCCTTCATCATGAGAACTTGTGGAGCTGAATGCAGTCAGGTGACAGCACAACAACTCACAGCCATTCCTATTGGCCCAAATGGACCAGGCCCTCCTGGTAAGAAATCCATGAGTTCACTCATTGGTGGAAATTGCAGAGACTGGGGCTGGTTCATTGTTCAGTGTTGCTGCTTCTGGTCTGATCGGTGTCAGGTGAGTGCAGGTTGTGTGTATAAAAGGAGCTGGGTGGGGGCTGGAAGGGATGGTTGAATTGTTTGGGATCATGGGGGATTTTGTAGTGAGGGGTTTGTTCCCTGTGCTGGTGTTAGTTGGAGCTGTTTGTTGCTCTGAAACTTGGCAACAGCTACTGAGCCAGCAGTTTCCATGGAGAATAGTGAGAGCTACCCCTGTGCCTGAGAGTCCCTCCTCATGGGTGTCCTATTGGTTCCAGTTTCAGAATGTCTGAGGGTGGGAGTGTGTCTCCACT
>NC_063369.1:19803156-19814537 GCF_021869965.1 Rhincodon typus
TACACTGAGCCCAGACAAGGACTCCAGCCCCAGATACAGCATCATTGCCTACAATGGGTAAGGAGCTGTCTGCTTTCTCCAGCTGCTCCCATCTCAATGGCTTCACTCCATTCACTTCATGGCCCTCTGTTCACCTGCAGTTGCCTCGTGGACAGCAAAGCCGAGGACTCCTTTTCAACCTTTGTGTTGCCGAGAGACGAGCGGGAGCTGGACAAGCTCCAGTTTGACCTGGATGCCTTCCGCTTCTATGGAGATGAGCGTTCCTTGGTAAGAGGAAGCTGCTGATTGGCTTCTCCCCACTGGGTGGGAGTCACTAAACACTGACTTGTGCTGAATGTGTCCCTCAGATTTTATCACCTGTCACCTGAAAGTTGCTGCAGTGGATCAGGGAGATTCCAGGAACAAAGCTTGTACTTTCCAGAAGCTGCACAAGATGTAAGTGTCCCTTAGTGATGTTGTTGAGGAGAGGTGATGCACCATGTGGTTGATGGGCTGTTTCTCCTGTTTAGCTGGACTCCACTTGAGGAATCGAATTCTGACATTTGTGCCTGTTGTCATGTGGGTAACTGTGGTAGCACAAGGGAGATCGTGTTTCCTTCCCGAGGAAGGAGAGACCTTGGACCTGAAGCTGGTAGGTTACTGACCCATGAGATGTTGGGGCTAGACCCTCCTTTCCCTGACCCTGACTGCAATGTTTCTTGCAGAGTGAAGCTGGATTGAAGTGGGAGAGTGAGGCCTCCCTTGGCCCCCTGCTCATTCTGGATCCTGAGCTGACCAACCTGGCAACTGAGCCCCTGACTGAGGTTGAGCAAAGGATGCAGGAGAGGTCTCCAGGAGGTGAGTTGTCTGACTGCTAGTTTCCCTCTTTGTCCCTGTTTCCCTCAGTAACCATTGGTTTCTCTTTGTTGTGTAGGTGTGCAGTCTGAGCTGGTTGTGATGGTGGCCCTGACAGTGACAGCTGTCTCTCTGATCTCTGCTTCATTGATGGCCTGGTTCCTGTACAGGAACCACAAGCAAACTCCAGTCAACAGGAAAGGCAATGACCAATAAAGCAGGTTCATTGTATCTTGTATTGGAGCTGCTTGTCTGTCTTCTAGTTTTTTGTCTCTGCATCTTCATGGAATGTAACTGGCACTCGTCACTGCAGGATTTATGTTTGGCTTTATTGGGTTGACTACCACTGTCTCCTTTCTCCCCTGGAGCTGGAGCTTTCTGCCTCTGTTTTGCTTCTTCACTCTGCAAATGCAAACCATTTTGTACATGACCTATTATTTGGACCAGTTCACTTCACTATTTTGGGAAAGCTCGTATTAACTGTTGTGACTGATCTCCCAATTTTGTGAACAAGGGCCAATGCTATGCATTCCCCCTGAGTGCATCAATGAACAATTCCCACAAGGGAACATAAATCTGGGTCTGCCACTTCACCCACAAGACATGGTGAGCTGTCTGGTTCCCCTCAGGACTCTGGATTAACAAATGAGGTTGAGTAGAGCATGACCTGCTTGTGTCTGTCTCTTTAACAATGCCACCCTGATTCTGTGGTCACAGCTCATTGAGGTGGAGCAATGGGTTTGGATACAATCCTTCACTTCTGGCTGTGGCAGTGGAACCTGGAGCAGTCTTTGGTTGCCCCTTCCTGTAAGGAAGGGGACACTACGTGATTTGGAATCTAGTCAAATGCAAGTAATGATCCAAAGGCCCTCTGGGAAATGTTAAGAAGGTCAGTTGTTTCTCATGAGCACCATGATGTAACGGGAGGTTGAGAATAGACATCTGATGCTCCTCAGACCAGTTGGTGTCAGTGACAAAACTTTTCTTGCCAGATGAATCTGGATGTCTCCCATTTTGAGGGCTGTGTGCATTGTCAAATGGAATGACAGGTCAAACTCACTGGGTGACTCAACAGTTCTGTGGGGCTGAACAGCCTTTGCATCTGTCACTGTGTAGCTGTGACATAGGGTGCTCCCTTCAAGCCCAAACATTCCTTAATTATCCAGTCAATCCATGGCCCCAAAAAGCCATGCTGTTTAACATGGCTGAGCTAACCACCTTTGATCCCAACAGAAGCTGGTCCCTCTCGAAGTGGAAGTTGACATCTGGTGGGTTCTGTTTCATTCTGTGGGACTACTTCATCAGTTGGATGATCCTTTACTGAAGGGACTGAAAGCAAGCTCTGCAGTCATCTCAATAGTGTTTCTCAGTACAGGATACCAGACAGTCTGATTCAGAGACAGAGCTGTGTGTGGTCAAGGCACATGGTAAGTGTTTGCCTGATTGATTGTTGCTGAGGATGGTTGTAGAGTGAGTGAAGGATAAAACCTAACTTGGAGGGTTTCAGATTCCAGGAGTTGGAAATGAAAGGGTCACTAGAAAGGCTAAAGGAGAAAATTGCCATGGGTTGAGGTGGAGGCTCAGATGAGATGGGGTTTGGCACAGGAGGGAACAATAACTGAAGTGAGGGGAATAGCAAATACATGGCAGAGGCAGTCTAATATGGATAAATGAGTTTATCCATTATTGTAGAATTCTGTCTTGCTGTTTTCATTCTGAATGGCAACAGAAAGAGAAAAGGGGAGGTGCAATGAATCCTGTATGTCCTTGTACACCAGTTGCTGAGTGTCTGCATGAAAGTGCAGCAAACAAGACAAATGGTATGTTTTCCCTCAGTATGGAAGGACAGAAGTGAGGATGTCTTGCTGTAAATATACAGGGCCTGAGTGACCACACCTGGAGTATTGTGAACAGGTTTGGTCTCCTTTCCTGAGGAAGGATGTTCTGGCTATGGAGGGAATGCAGCAAAGATTTACCAAACTGACTTCTGGCTTGGCAGAGTTGAAGGAATGAAGGGACTGAACCAGTTAGAGCTACATTAATTGGTGTTGGAGTGGGATGGACAATGTCTGAGGCCACAAAGCACCAGGTTATGGTCCAACAGGTTTATTTCAATTGACAAGCTTTTGAGGTACTGGTCCATCAAGTGTGCTTCACCTGATGAAGGAGCTGCACTCCAAGCTTCCAATTTCAGTCTTGTTGGACTATAACCTGTTGTCATGTGACTTCTCCTATGAATGTAGATAGTTTACAAGAATAAGGGAGAAATCTCAATCCTGCAATATTCTAACTGGACTAGGCAGGGCAAATGCAGGAAGGATATTCCCAATGACCATAGACTCCAGAAACAAGGTAGGTGGTTTAGGACTAAGGTGAAGATAAACTTCTTCACTCTGTCTGGTGAGCCTGTAGAATTGTTTGCCACAGAAAATAGCTGAGGCAAAAACATTGAATGTATTCAAGAAGGAGACAGATCAGCAGAGTCGGAATAATTTCTCTCCATTCCATAAGGAAAAGGAACAGGACTAAGCCGTTTGGCCTCAATCTTGCTCCACCATCCAATGGGATCATGGCTGATCTGATATCTGTCATGTCCACTTTCTTAGATTTTCCCCATAACCCATCTCAACCTTGAATTTACACAAGGACTCTGCCCCCATAGCTCTCTGTGGCAAGGAAATCCTTTGGCACTGAACCCTCTTAGGGAAGAAATTCCTCTCCATCTTAGTCTTATGACTTAACCTTTTGTGAGTTACCTTGTCAAGAGCTTCCTGGAAATTCAAATTCAAATACAACACACCTTCTGGTTTCACTTTCTGCTCTGGTTCAGACTTTCTCAATAAACACAAATTCCATTGTCAAAAAGCTATGCTGCCTCTGTTTGATTTAGAGTATGATTTTGAAAATGTTTTGCTCTTCCTTCTGAAATAATTGATTCCAATACACTTCCGGGAATATATTAAGCTAATCAGCCCATGGTTACCCGCTTTTTAGACCATTGAATATAAAACAGAATACAACACCAAAACAGGCCCTTCGGCCCATGATGTTGCACCAACCGTGACACCAAACTAAATTAATCCCTTCTGCCTGCTTTTGGTCCATATCCCTATATTTCC
The DNA here is from genome assembly GCF_021869965.1 of Rhincodon typus. Taxonomy (NCBI): domain Eukaryota; kingdom Metazoa; phylum Chordata; class Chondrichthyes; order Orectolobiformes; family Rhincodontidae; genus Rhincodon; species Rhincodon typus. The sequence continues at coordinate 19,807,110 of NC_063369.1, forward strand.
TGTATATTGATACGGATATTTAAAAGACCCTTGAATGCACCTTTTGCACCAAGGCAGTGCATTCCAGGCTCCTACCACACTGTAAATAAACTTGTATGTCACATCTCATTTGAACTTTACTCCTTTCACCTTAAATGCATGGCCTTTAGCATTGGACAGTTCAATTCTGGGGAAAACTATTCTTAGAAATGACCCTATCTAGCATCTCATAATTTTATGGACATCTGTCCAGTTTCCCTTTGCCACTCCAGTGTAAACAGTTTTGCTACCTTCTCTTATTGCCTCCCTTCCTTTCTCAACATGGGTGTCACATTGGTAGTTTTCCAATCTTATGGTACTTTGCCAGAATGTAACAGCTTTTGTTTTTAAATTTCAACCAGCATACCCACTTTGTGTCGCTAAAATCTTTTAGGATCCTCAAATGCAAGTCATCAGGGCCAGGGGATAATTCTGTCATTAGTTTGTCTCATACTACTTCCCGAGTGATGGTGTTGGGACTTAAATCCTCCCCACGTTCTTTCGTATTTGTGTATCGTGCAAAGTAACTTCCACTATAAACACTGATGTAAAATATCTAACCCATCTGCCATTTCCTTGCTCTCCATAACTGACTCTCAAGGTTCATTTTCTCAGGGGCCTTTGTTCACTTTGAACTTTCTCTTTTTACATATTTGAAGAAACTTTTATTGTCTGTTTTTCTATTCCTCACTAATTTGCTCTTGTTTATTTTCCCCGTCTTTATTGTGCTCTTAGTCCGCCTTTGAGGTTGTAGATTTGCTCGCTGAGCCGGTGTGTTTGGTTGCAGATGTTTCATCACCCTGCTAGGTAACATCAGTGCACCCCTGGTGAAGCGTTGGTGTTCTGTCCCATGTTATTTATATGTCTTGGTTTGCTGGGGTGGTTGGCATTATTTCCAATTCTGTTTGTCAGTGGTTGTACATCAGGTCCAGTTCCATGTGTTTGTTGACAGAGTTCCAGTTGAAATCCCAGGAATTCCCTGGCATGTCTCTGTTTGGCTCATGCTATTATGGATGTGTTGTCCCAGTCCAATTTGTGTCCTTCTTTTCTGTGTCCTCACTTCATTGTAATTCCCTGCAGGAACAGGGATGAATTGGATGATCAGTCACAATCCTATTGAATGGCAGAGCAGGCACAAAGGGCCAAAAGGCCTACCCCTTCTCCTATTTGCTAAGTTTCTGTTTACTTGTCACTGAGAATATGTCCTCTGGTAATAGGCTATTCCCCGAGAGTAAACAACATTCCTGCAGCTATTTTGAGAACCTCCCTAATGATCTTTTTATTTTTCATTAAGATCTTCATTCAGTCTTTAAATTCTAATGAGCACTAGCCCATCAAACTCAACTCCTCATGAGAAAATACTACCATATTTGTATCAACCTCGTGAATGTGAAAACTTCATGGTAACCTCAGCCAACATGGCAACTGAATTACACCCTTTGTAATAACTTCTATTATGAGGAAAATATTAGAATCTATCATAAATGACCTATAGTTAGCTGGGTTTTTTGTCTCCCTGTCTCCCTTCCTCCTTGAATCCCTTGTTGTTGTGTGAATTCAAACAGGTTGCTTTGTCCTGGATGGTGATGCGCTTCATAAGGCTACATCGATCTAGGTAACTGAAGTATTCCATCAGTATTCCATCACACACCTGACTTGTACCTTTTTGATTGTGGGCAGGGTTTGAAGAGTCAGGAGATGAGTTACTTGCCATAGTATTCCTAACCTTTGACGACCTCTTGTATTCAGAGTATTTCTATGACTTGACAAGGTCAGTTTTTGGTCACTAGTGAATAGTAATCTCTCACCATTTGAGATAAAATGCTTATTTTTATTCTTCTTGCTAAAGAGGACAATATCACACTTTCTCACATTGATGTCTATTTGCCAGATCTTTGCCCTCTCACTCAATGTTTTTGTGTCCCTCTGTAGCATCATGAACTGTACACAACTTTCTGAATTACCTTTCATCCCAGTTATTAACAAAAGCAGTGAGCAGTTGACCCCTGTGGCAAACACTCAGTACAACTTTTCAACATGGAAAATATGTATGCTGTTTCTCTTTCCTGCAGGCAGCATTCACTAATGTACAGAATTGTTACAGTGCAAAAACAGGCCATTTAGCCCATTGTGTCTATACTTGCTAAATGCCCAATTTTACTTTGGATCTATCTCCTGCCATTCTCCCTGTAACCCTGCACAATACAACCATACAATGCCATCTTTAATGCCTGGATTTAAACTGCTTCCCCCTCAACTCACCATGTGGAAAAAAGATTCTACCCACCAATCATTTGCTGCTTTTACAAGACATTTTTATAAACTGTGCCCTTTTGGTTCTTGATCTGTTTACACAAGGGAATAGTTTCTCTCTATCCACATTGTTGAGGGCTGTCACAATCTTAAACTTTGAGGTTTTCTCATTGCCTTTTTCCCTACAAGGAGATAAGTCCCAACTTCTCCAAACTTTCTTTTATAACTGAAGAGTCTCATCCTTAGAAATCTTTCCATAAGCTGCTACACCTGTTCTGCACACTCTCTCCAATGTGTTCACATCTTTCCTATAGTGCTGTGCCCAGACTGTACACAATACTCCAGCTCAGGTCCAACCAGAGTCTTTTATACATTCAACATCACCTCCCTGCTCTTGTACTCTATTTGCCACATTTAGGAAGCCGAAAGCACTGCATTTGAACATCATTTAGATCATATCCTTTTTCTATTCTTCCTGCCACAAAAGACAATTTCATATTTCCCACATTATACTCCAGTTTACAGATGTTTGCCCACTTACTTGATCTATTCCTGCCTGGGATATGTTGCCACATGAAGTGATGGAAGCAGACATAATAAGAGCATTCAGAAAAACCTGGATGAAATACATAAATAGGAAGGGAATAGAGGGATACAGATCTTGTACTTGAAGATGGTTTTATTATGGAAGGGGAAAATGTGTTGGTGCAGGCTTGGAGGGCCGAATGGCCTGTTCCTGCGCTGTAGTGTTCTTTGTGTTTTTTTTTTTTTTTTTTTTTTTTTTTTGTTGTTGTTCTATTCATATCTTTTGTAACCTTATGTCCTCTTCACAACTTAATTTCCTCCCGATCTTTTCCAACAGCAAATTTGGCAACCATATCTTCTACCCTTTCATCTTTGTCATTTTAAATCAATATTTTCTGCAATAACCTTGACTGTGGCACTTTATCAAAGATCTTCTGGAAATCTAAGGTCATTACACCCACTCATTCCCTTTTATCTCCAGCGCAATACATCCTTGAAGAATTCTAACTGGTCAACGGTGTTTCTTTCTCAACCATATTGACTGTGTCTGATTACATTGAAAGTCTGTAAGTGCACTGCTCACCTGCAGCTTGTAACTTTAAGACCAACTTCTAACATGTTCCCTATGTCAAATGTTAAACTAGCTGGCCTGCAGTTTTCAGCTCCAGTTTCACTTCCTTTTTAAATACTTTTGAACACCATATTTGCATTCTTCCAATCCAATGTGACCTTCCCTGATTCAAGAGAATTTTGGAAAATTAATGCTAATGCATCATCTATCTTATTAGCCATTTTTATTACAACCCTAGGACAAGGTCCATCAGAGCCCAGTCACTTGTCAGTCCACAGCTCCAACAATGAATTCAGTTCCATTTCCTAGTGATCATAATTTGAGTTATTCCCTCATGCTTTCTGATTTATCACTGCTTCTGGGTTGTTACATGATTCTCTGAAGTGAAGGCAAATATAAAATATTGGTTTGATTCATTTCCTCTTATTAATATTTATTGATCATCTAGGTCCACTTTCTCATGGATATTGTTCATTTTATTCAGTAAGTCCTTGTTTAAATACTAAAGCTGAAATTTATATACAGAGATAGTAAGAACTGCAGATGCCGGAGTCAGAGGTAAGTGTGGAGCTGAAGGAACACAGCAGGCCAGACAGCATCAGAGGAGCAGAAAGCCGACTTATCAGGTCGGGACCCTTCTTCAGAAAACAAAGAAGGGTCCTGACCCGAAACGTCAGCTTTCCTGCTCCTCTGATGCTGCCTGGCCTGCTGTGTTCCTCCTGTTCCACCCTTTTTGTTATCTCATTATGTATGCTTTTTATATTTAATGCTTTTATATTTCTGACTTGTTTAGTCATTCTCAAATGTATTCCATATTTTAATTTTGTTCTTTATGGAATGTATTTCTGAAGAAGGGTCCAACCGAAACATTAGCTTTCCTGCTCCTCTGCTGCTACCTGGCCTGCTGTGTTCCTCCAGCTCCACACGGTGTTATCTCTGACTCCAGCATCTGCAGTTCTCGCTATCTTTTTTGGTCTGAATCCTATGTTCTTTTGAACAAGTGCAAGTTGCCTGATATTTTTGCATGGTTTCTTGAGGTTGCAGTAAGATTTATAACCACATCTTACCAGTTATACCTCTTTAATTACCTACCCTGCCCACCATGGTGTCCCTCACTTGATTCCAGCCCTAACTAATCAAAAGCTATTCCCCAAAGAACTCACCACTCACTGGATATCCGCCAAAAGACCAACCTCCCTAGCACTCACAATCTTTAAAAGGCTGCTGTACCCTGGGGAAAGACTGCAAATCTGAAGCTGCCTTCTATGGTCAAGGACATGGTGTCTGAACATATTGGAAAAGGGGATGATGGCATTACCAATTTTTAGATAAAACTGAGCACAATTCTCACTAAACCCCAGCCCAATTATACCAAGATTTCCTTTATTCTTGATCTCCAATATATATACAACTAAGGTCAACACACAATTTGTCTTCATGGAGACAGGTAAATGTTTTTTTTTTTTAAAAAAAAAACTCAAACTCAAATTTCCTCAAATACTAACCTGAATTTCACAATCAAGGTGTGGACTGAACTTTGACATTTAGCTGTTGTTTAAGAAATTTATTATTCATTCATGGAATATGGGTGTCACCAGACAGTGACATTTATTGCCTAGATTGTAGTTAAGAGTGGACCACCACATGGCTGTGGGTCTGGAGTCACATGTAGGCCAGACTATAACAATGACAGACTTCATTTATTAAAAGTTCTTTAGTGAGCCACAGAATTTTACTACAAACAGCATTGTTAATATTTCTTCAGATGTTTCCCACTATTTGTGCCCCCATCCATCTTCCACTCTATTTACCCATTTTGTTAAGAATGCATATCTCCTGTATGACAATCTACCAATCAGAGACATGTGGCAATGACTTGCTGAATGCATGTTGCATCGTATCCAAATTGCTTAGCTTGAGCCCAGATAGATGAGTGCCTGTGCTTGTAGAGTACATATGTAGACATCAGGCACAGAAACAAAAATTTTCAGCATAACAATACCCATGTTAAGGGTTCTAACATATCAGATTTCACGATATATCAAATCACACTCAACCTGAGCTAGTCTGACCCTCAAATCTGTATTTGTTTAAAATTCTTAATTTGGACTCAGAATATTGTTAGAAATTGTAATTGTATATGGGCACATATTCTCAGAAGATTGTTTTTGTTAAATTACTGTGAAACTACATTTCATTATAAAATGCTGGAAGCAAAGCCATTCCAATTATTTGTGAGACCTGAATTCATTGTTCTAGAAAATGGTCACTAACACAGACTACAACTCAACAACTCACCTTCCAAATCAATGATACCCAATCGATATTCACAGTCTTCATACAGACTATAGACACCATGATTCTTTAGTTGCCTGTGACTTTGTAAGAGGCTACCAAACCTGAGGATCTTGCTTCCTGAGTCCCTAAAGCCTGTCAATCACCAACCAGCTAAAATTCAGGAAAATTATGGAATAATCTCCACTTGCTTGGATGAGTGCAGTTCCAACAACACAGAAGGAACATGACAATGTCTAGGACAAAGCAATCAAACTGACAACTTGATCAGCATCATTCCAATTCACTCACTCCTGCAGTGGTAGATGGGGTAATATGTATCAGGTGCATTGCAGCGTCTTGCCAAGGCTCCTTCGATAGTCGCCATCTGCAACTGTTACCACCTGAAATAACAATGGTTCCCGATGAAGGGAAACATCAATAAGTGGAATGCACTCTCCAATCCATGTACCACCTTGATTTGGAATTGTATCCTGCACTGTAACTGCATCAGACTACTGTGCCTCGCTCCTCAACAGCACTGAGTACTGCGCCACCAGATGGACAGCGGTGCCCTAACAAGATGACTCAACACCACCTACTAAAAGGACAATTAGGAGATGGCCAGTAAATGTTGGCCTTGCCAGTATTGCTACATCCACACAGTATCAAATAAAACGAAGTAACAAAACAAGAGAGCAGCCTCAAGGGGTGCAAATTGAAGGACAATGAGCAATTTCCATCCAAAATCGAAAACAAGAGGAAAATACATCTGAAGGAAAAAGTACGACAAAACTGACCACAGCTCAAGATGATATCAACTCACTTGACTTTATCCCAATCAAATCCACAGTGACAGGGATAGCTGAGATTGGCTGCAGAGTAAAGCATATTCTACACTCTCCATACAAAACACTCCCGGGGGATGGGGGGGTGTGCGTTTACGACGGAGGTATGTTTATAATCGAGGTATGTTATAAGGAAGGTACGTTGATAATCGAGGTACGTTTATGATCGGGGTATTTTTAACAGGGAGGTGTGTTTATAATCGACGAATGATTATATGGGAGGTATGTTTGTAATCGAGGTATGTTTATAAGGGAGGTAAGTTTATAATCGAGGTATGCTTATAATCGATGTATGTTTATAAGGGAGGTATGTTTATCAGGACGATATGTTTATTATCGAGGTATGTTTATAAGGGAGTTTTATTTATTAACGACGTATGTTTATAAGGGAGGTATGTTTATATTCGAGGTTTGTTTATAATTGATGTATGTTTATAATCAACGTATGTTTATAAGGGAGGTTTGTTTATAATCGTTTGTATACAAGGGAGGTGTATTTATAATCAAGGTTTGTTTATAAGGGAGGTATGTTTATAATCGATGTATGTTTATGAAGGAGGTGTGTTTGTAATCCAGGTATGTTTCTAAGGGAGGTATGTTTCTAAGGGAGGTATGTTTCTAAGGGAGGTATGTTTAAATTCAAGGTACGCTTATAATGGAGGTGTGTTTATAATCGAGTTATGTTTATGAGGGTGGTATGTATAAATTCAAGGTATGCTGAGAAGGGAGGTATGTTTATAGTGGAGGTGCGTTCGCAAGGGAGGTGCGTTCGCAAGGGAGGTGCGTTTATAGTCGAGGCATGTTTATGAGCGAGGTATGTTTATGGTCAAGGTATGTTTATAAGGGAGGTTTGTTTATCATCGAGCTGTGTTTCTAATCGAGGTATGTTTACAACGGGGGAAGGTTAAATTCAAGGTATGCTTATAAGGGAGGTGTGTT
>NC_063369.1:19814547-19814701 GCF_021869965.1 Rhincodon typus
AGGTATGCTTATAAGGGAGGTGTGTTTATAATCAAGGTATGTTTATAATCGAGGTTTGTTTATAATCGAGGTTTGTTTATAATCGAGGTTTGTTTATAATCGAGGTTTGTTTATAATCGAGGTGTGTTTATAATCGAGGTGTGTTTATAATCGA
>NC_063369.1:19814711-19814856 GCF_021869965.1 Rhincodon typus
GGGAGGTATGTTGATAAGGGAGGTATGTTGATAAGGGAGGTATGTTGGTAATCGAGGTATGTTGGTAATCGAGGTTTGTTGGTAATCGAGGTTTGTTGGTAATGGAGGTACGTTTGTAATGGAGGTACGTTTGTAATGGAGGTAC
>NC_063369.1:19814866-19832418 GCF_021869965.1 Rhincodon typus
GTAATGGAGGTACGTTTGTAATGGAGGTACGTTTGTAATGGAGGTACGTTTGTAATCCACAACTTGCCTTCAATCAGTTCGCCAATCCTCTATCCATGCTGATATGCTACCTCCAATACTGTGAACTCTTAAGGTTCCTAGCATGTAGCTCATCAAAACCTTCTTAAAAATCCAATTTTACTGTACCTACTGTTTCCCCATTATCCAATATGTTTGTGTCCTCATCAAACAGTATGACAAATTTCTGCAGGCATAATTTCCCTTTTGTGAAGTCATGCTGACTCTATTTGATCATATAATGTCTTTCTAAAAGTTCTCCAATTAAAGGTAAAATGCCATTTTCCAAGTGGTCCACAGTGCTGCTCCCTCATTAGATGGAGATGACTGGTGGTGATTTTTACCTGGGGGTCACCTTGCCTTTGGTCAGAGGTGAGGATAAGATGAAAAACTTCATTGTAAACTGAGACAGTGCTGGAAATGAATTACATCCTTTTGTAATAGACTCCAATTTTTTGTCATAATAGAAATTTTATGCTCACTGATCTGTAGTTAGCTGTTTTCTGTCTCCCTTCCTCCTTAAATCCCCTCCTGAGTGGATTCAAACAGTATTTCTAACCTCTGACCTCCTCTTGTATTCAGAGTAATTATATGGATGGTCTGGTTCAGTTTCTGGTCCCTGATGAATAGTAATCTCTCACCATTTAAGATAAAATGTTGATTTTAATTCTTCTTGCTAAAGTGGACAATATCACATTTTCCCACGGTGTAGTCCATTTGCCAGATCTTTGTCCTCTCCCTGAAAATATGTATCTCTCTGTAGCCTCATCATGAACTAGTCACGACTTACTGACTTACTTTTCTGTCATCAACAAATTTGCTGACCATACCTGCCATCTCCACATCCCAGTTATATATACAAACAGTGAGCAGTTGATGCCTGTGGCAGACACTCCGTACAACTTGCCAATATGGGAAATATTCTATGCTGATTCTATTTCCTGCAGGCAGCATTCACAAGTGTACAGAATTGTTGCAGTGCAGAAAGAAGCCATTCAGTTCATCCTGGCTGAAGCATTTTGGAACAGTGCCATTCACTTGTCTCTTCCCCATAACCCTGCAACTCATTCAAAGTTCCCTCAAAATAACCTGTCATTCAGCACATTCTATCTGGAAAAAGCCCTTTGCTTGGTTTAGCAACAGAGCTTTAATAATCTAATGCCAAGAACAGCAGAAAGTGGAAAATATATTGAAGGCTGCAGACAGAAAGCAGCTCTGTCTCTCTCTTGCTCTCCCTTTCGCTGTGTGGGAACCAAACAGGAAATCCAAGACGGCTTGAAAGAATTGAGTTTCCTTGTATGAATGTTAAATTTACCATTCAATGATTGAATTGAAGAATGAGTGCTGCCCTACAACCAAGAGTGTATCACCATGGCAAAAACAAAAAGGATTGTGATGAATATAACTTTCCAACTTGTGACATTTTAATCACACACTGCCATCTTCAATGCCTGGATTTAACCTGCTTCTACCACATTTCCAGGCAGTGTATTCCATACCCTCACATCTCGCTGTGTGAAAAACATTCTACTCACCTCTCATTTGTTTCTTTTACAAAACATTTTTTTAAGCTATGCCCTTTGGTTCTTTATCAATTTACAGATGGGAATGATTTCTCTCTATCCACTCTGTCCCAAACTGTCATGATTTTGAAAACTGAGATCTCTTCACAGTTCTTTCTTTCTACAAAGAGATCAGTCCCAACTTCTCCAATCTTTCTTCATAACTGAAGTCTCTCATCCCTGGAAGCCTCTTTATAACCTCAGTGCAGAGGAGCTTTATATCTCCAATGGGTTCACATCTTTCCAATGCTGCAGTGCTCAGAACTGTACGCAGTACTCTCACTGAGGTCTAACCAGTGTCCAACAGATGTTCAACATCACCTCCCCCCTCTTTTACTTGATTCCCTATTTATGAAGATTAGAGCACTGCTTTTGAGTACCTTCTAAAAAATGTACTTTTTTTATTCTTCCTGCCACAATGGATAATTTCATACTTCCCCATATTATACTCCATTTTCCAGATCGTTGCTGACTCACTTAGCCTATTCATATTTTTTATAACCTTCTGTCCACTTCACAATTTACCTTCTTGCCGATCTTGGTATCAACTGCATATTTGGTGACTATTTCTTCTGCCCCTTTGTCTTTGTCATTTACCTCAATATTTTCTGCAAGTTGCTTGACTGTGGCACTTTATCAAAGATCTCTTGGACATCTAAGTACATTACATCTACTGGTTCCCCTTTATCCCCAGCACAATACTTCCTCAAACAATTCTAACTGATTTGTCAAGCATGATATTTCTTTTATATGACCATGTTGACTCTGTTTACATTGAAAGTCTCCAAGTGCCCTGCTGTATTTTAGCTTCTTATAACTCCTTTAAGAATAACTTTTAATGTTTTCCCTGTGCAATTTCCTGTTTCACTCTTTTTTTTGAGTAAATTCGAACACATTTGCATTCTTCCAATCAAATGGGACCTTCCCTTATTCAAGAAAATTTTAGAAAATTAATGCTAATGCATCAATTATCTCATTAGCCACTTTTTTACAACCCTAGGATGAGGTCCATCAGAGCCCAGGCACTCATCAGTCCACAGCTCCAACAATGTATTCAGTTCCATTTCCTAGTCATTGTAATTTTTCCGAGTTCCTCGCTCATGTTTTCTGATTTATCACTGCTTCTGGGATGTTACATTTTTCTCTGCAGTGAAGGAAGATACAAAATACTTGTTTAATTCATTTGCCATTTCCTTATTAACCATTATTAATTCTCCAGGCCCACTTTCCAATGGATCATTGTTCATTTTATTCCTTATTTCTTTGTTTAAATACTCTAGATAACTCTTGTATTCATAAATGCTCTTTATATTTATATGCCTTCATATTTCTGTCTGGTTTTCAATTATACTCTAATGTTTTCCTCACATTGATTTTGTTTTCATTCTTTGCTTTTTTTTTCTAATGTGTCCAATCTTCTGACTTTCCACAATTATATGTTCTTTCTTCAACATTTAAACTTTCTACTTAACCATGGAGGGTGGACCCTTCCATTGGAATTTTCTGACTTGTTGGAAGGTATCTATTTTATAGATCAATGTTCTGATCTATCCCTGTCAAGGTCTGTTCCTGCCTCTCTCTTAAACTATCCTTTAACCTTTACCAGTTCACCACAGGCAGCTCTCATCATTGCCCTTATTTAAGTTTAAAAACACAGGGCTGTATCTTACGTTCTTTTGAATATGTGCATGTTGCCTTGACATTTCTGCACAGTTTCTCATGTGAGTTGGAGTAAGATTTATCTTCCCAATTGAATCTCATTAAATACCTCCCCTGCCACATATGGTGTCCCTCATGTCTGATCCTAGCCTGAACTAACCACACGCCATTCCCCAAAGAACTCAACATTCATTGGATATCTGCCAAAAGACCAGCCTCCCTGGCACTCACACCATCCTTAAAAGGCTGCTGTACCCTGGTCAAAGACTGACAATCTGAAGCTGCCTTGTTTGGTCAAGGACAGGGTATCAGAACTCGTTTGAGAAGGGGGAGATGGCATTGCTATCTTTTAGATAAAATTGAGCACAGTTCTCACCATAGCCCTGCCTTATCCTGGATCTCCAATATAGTTGCAATTCAGGTCAACACATTATTTGTCTTCTTGAAGACAGATACAAAATACTAAGCCAAGGTCTCCACCATTTTCATATTGTCCATCATCATTTCTCGTGTCTCTGCCTTTAGGGTAGTAACCGATATTATTCTTGTCCTTTTTGATATGATATAAAGAGCTCTCAGAACCCATTCTTACAATATTTGCTAAATTTGTCATATTCTTTTATTCTCCCATTTCTCAATGTTTCATTTCCACTTTGCTGATTTCTAAATCTCTTCCAATTCTCAAATTTAGCACAATTCATTGCAATATTACAAATCTCCAATTTTAACACAATACTAACCTGAATTTCTCTGGTAAGGCACGAGTAGAACTTTCACATTGAGCTGTTGTTTATGGATCATATTTATTCATTCATGGAATGTGGGTATCACTGGCTAGGCCAGCATGTCCTGCAAATCCCTAGTTGCCCAGAGTCAAAAGTCACACGTATGCCAGACCAGGTTAGCATAATAGATTTCATTTGTTCAAGGTCATTAGTGAACCGGATACACTTTTACTGCAAACAGCATAGATAATACTTCTTCAAATGTTTCTCACTGTTTGTTGACCAAACCATCTTCCAATCTGTTTGCCCATTCCATTGTGTATGTCTCACAGGAGAAGTGCAATCTTCCAGTGAGGGACATGTAACAATGGCTTGCTGAGTGATGCGTGTTACATCACATCCAAATTGTTTTGCTTGAGCCCAGACACACTAGTGCCTGTGATTGTAGGCACAGTAACAAAAACGTTCATCATGAAGATCAACAGCTCACACGATATGTCAAGTCACATTCAACCTGAGCCAGTCAAACCATCATTGATCTGCACATGTTTAAAATTCCTATTTGAATTTGGAATATTGTTTGGATTTGTAATTGTATTATGGACACTTATTCTCAGAAGATTCTTTTTGTTAAATTACTGAGTAATCACACATCATTATAAAATGCCAGATCCAAAACTGTTCCATTCATCTTTGAGATCTGAATTAATTGTTCAAGAAAATGGTTACTGATGCACCTTCCAACTTATCTTCCAGACTAACAGTCACAGCAAATTACTCCTATTCCTAATGCGATAAATGAATTAGGTCCTCCTGGTAATAAAGCTATGAGTTCTGTCATTGATGGAAATTGTAGAGATTGGGGCTGGTTCATTGGTTCATTGTTGCTGCTTCTGGTCTGATTGGTGTCAGGTGAGTGCAGGTTGTGTGTATAAAAGGAGTTGGGTGGGGGCTGGAAGGGATGGTTGAGTTGTTTGGGATCATGGGGGATTTTGTAGTCAAGACTTTGTTCCCTGTGCTGGTGTTAGTTGGAGCTGTTTGTTGCTCTGAAACTTGGCAACAGTTTATGAGCCAGAGGTTTCCTTGGAGAATAATGAGAGCCACTCCTGTGCCTGAGAGAGTCCCTCCTCATGGGGGTCCCATTGGTTTTGGTTTCAGAATGTCTGAGGGTGGGAGTGTGTCTAAACTGCAGACTGTGATGGTGCAGTGTGGAGAGCACAACCTGCTGGTCAGGGCCCAGTTGGATTTATTTGGAACCAGGCACCTGATTAAAGCTGCTGAGCTGACCCTGGGGACAGCAGGTTGTCAGCCAACCAGGATCTACCCTGAGAACCACACTGTCCTCTTTAACTATGGCCTGCATGAGTGTGACAGCAGATTACAGGTAATGTGAGTCCTCCATGTTTGCTGGAAGGTTATGCTGTAGGCTGTGCTAGCATTTGAGTGAGAAAGATATCAGTAATATTGAGGGTGGATGGTCCCCTGCTTTATTGAACTACAGACTAGCTTTTACTTTTGGTCTGTGTTGAGCTTTGCTTTAAGTGTTCTTTCTGTCACTAACCTTGTGCTATCATCCCCATTGATCTAATTGTTAGCTTGTGTTTTGAATCTTCAGCTCCATTCCCCTGAGTCTAACCCACTTGTTCAGAGAACTGGACTAAAAGTGCATTCCAATTGAGGGTACTGGTGTATTATAGAAATGAAATTAGAACTTGTAGATATTGGATTATTGAAGTAACTACCACTCTCTTTGCCAGGGAGTAACAGTTTCCCCCTGCATTAAAACTGTTTTAATTCCTTTCACTGATCTGAAGAGATTCTTCATTTGAGTTCTGTCCCCAATAATAAATCCATATCATGTTAATTTTGCTGCTCAAAGAACTGAGGTGGTATACCCAGATCAAGATCATAAGGCCATTCAGCCCTGCAAGACTGTGCTCAGTTTGTGAAAAACTTTTGAACTTCTTCCATTCCCCTGTCTCTCTTTTAATTACTTCAATTGCCTGAAATAGTTTCATTACTGTTATACTCAGTATTACCAGTGTTCTGGGGATAGAGACTTGTAATGATTCCTGACTTGTGGAATGATGTAAAACCTTGTTACATTGATCCTAAATGACTAATCACTGACCTGAGACTATTGTGACTAATAGTGGACTAATAGTCTATTGGTATGGAGACTGCCAAGGTTCCTAAAGAATGCATCCAATGGGATGAAGGCATTGTGAATGCTGTGTAGACCCTTCTCATTTCAAATCAGTTCCTCATTCCTTAACCTGGTGTCTTTCAGATGACGGGAAAGTTGCTGATCTACACTACCCACCTGACCCACATCCCAATCTATCCTGGAGCGGTCACTGTGGGAATCAATGGAGCTGTCATTCCCATTGAGCCTCATTATGAGGTGAGAATCTGTACTTGATTGTCAGTATCATCCTCAGCTGCTGCTGTTGTCAAACAGTGTCCTAAAATGGCTGCCCTGTCTCTCCCCAGGAAGGGCAATGTAAGCAGTAACCCCATCAAGCCCACCTGGATCCCATTCAGCTCCACCAGGTCTGGAGAAGGGCATCTGGCATTCTCCCTGCGTCTAATGAATGGTATGTGATGGGTGGCTGGGGAGGGATCTCCTGGTGTCACTCACTGGGAGTTGCAGCCACTGTCTCCAACCCTTGTCCTCTTGTACTTCAGGTGACTGGCTGACAGAGCGCACTTCCACTGTCTACTCCCTGGGAGACCTCGTTCACATTGAGGCATCTGTTTCAATGGCCAACCACGTGCCCCTGAAGCTGTACATTGACCGCTGTGTAGCTACACTGAGCCCAGACAAGGACTCCAGCCCCAGATACAGCATCATTGACTATAATGGGTAAGGAGCTGTTTGCTTTCTCCAGCTGCTCCCATCTCAATGGCTTCACTCCATTCACTTCGTGGCCCTTTGTTCACCTGCAGTTGCCTCCTGGACAGCAAAGCTGAGGACTCCTTTTCAACCTTTGTTGCTGAGAGACGAGCGGGAGCTGGACAAGCTCAGGTTTGACCTGGATGCCTTCCGCTTCTATGGAGATGAGCGTTCCTTGGTAAGAGGAAGCTGCTGATTGGCTTCTCCACATTGGGTGGGAGTCACTAAACACTGACTTGTGCTGAATGTGTCCCTCAGACTTTCATCACCTGTCACCTGAAAGTTGCTGCAGTGGATCAGGGAGATTCCAGGAACAAAGCTTGTACTTTCCAGAAGCTGCACAAGATGCAAGCTCCCCCCCCACCCCTCATTGTCTCCTTGTCCCTTAGTGATGATGCTGGGGAGAGGTGCTGCACCATGTGGCTTATGGGCTGTGTTGTGTTCAGCTGGACCCCACTGCAGGAATCGAATAGTGACGTTTGTGCCTGTTGCCATATGGGGAACTGTGGTAGCACAAGGGAGATCCTGTTTCCCTCCAGAGGGAGAAGAGAACTTGGACCTGAGGCTGGTAGGACATTGACTAGATGTTGGGGCTACAATCCCATTTCCCTTACCCTGACTCTGACAAATGTTTGATCTTGCAGAGAGTGAAGCTGGATTGAAGTGGGAGGGTGAGGCCTCACTTGGCCCCCTGCTCATTCTGGATCCTGAGCTGAGCAGCCTGGCGACTGAGCCCCTGACTGAGGTTGAGCAAAGGATGCAGGAGAGGTCTCCAGGTGGTGAGTTGTCTGACTGCTAGTTTCCCTCTTTGTCCCTGTTTCCCTCTAACCATTGGTTTCTCCTTGTTGTGTAGGTGTGCAGTCTGTGATGGTTGCCCTGACAGTGACAGCTGTCTCCCTGGTCTCTGCTTCATTGGCCTTGTTCCTGTACACAAGACAACCTCTGATCAACTGGTGATGAATTGACCAATAAAGCAGTGCTTCCTTGTATCTGTATCTGGGCTCTGCATCCTCATGGAACTTAACTACCAGGGGTCAGGTTTGCAGGTTTTATTTGTGGTTTGTGTTGGCTTTACTTGGGTTGACTCATTCTGTTTCATCTCTACATCTCTGTTCTTCCCTTTGGAGGTGGAGCTTGCTGTTATGTTTGGGGTTTGCTCCCTCACTGGTGTATAAAGGCAAACGTCACCTGCAAGCTGAATCAGCTCACCTCACTGAGGAAGCTTGTATTAACTATTCTGACTCCTCCCAACTTTGAGAACAGCAACACATGATATTCAGTCCACCAAGTACATGAACAATTGTACAAGGGAATGCAAATCTGGGTTTCTCTTTCATCACAAGACACTAAACTATCATGAGGATTTGTCTCTCTGGATTGACTAAGGAGGTCTTGAGTGGAGCATGACCTGCTCATGTCTCCCTTCATTCAGTTCCACCATGATCCTGTGGTCATGGTCATTGACTCTCAAAGCCTTTAGTTGGGAGTGACATGATCAAATTCTATTTCCATGTGGATTGCCTTGCGAAGTGATTCTTGTTTATTCTGGAACTCTGCTTGTGGGGTTTGGGGATGGCAGTGTGTTTGGTTATCTCCTCTTCCCATCCCTGGCCAGGAAGTTTGAACTTCCTGGCTTCCTCTTTACAGTAAGGGAGGTTGTAGTCCACACTCAATATGATTAGGCATTTTAAATCATTCCATTCACTTCTCCTTTTTTAGGAAGGGTTGAGTAAGTCAGTTCATTGTCATGATCTAATGGGAAGTTGAGAATACAAACACCTGATACTTTTCAGGCCAGTAGATGCATCAGCAAACAAGCCCTCTGGGCAGCTGAATCAGAATGAAAGAGTCACTGTCATGGAAAAGTTCTTGATGTGAGAAAGATCGGGAGTTAAGGTGGAGGCTCGAATTTGAAGGGGTTGGGCTGGGGATGGGGTAGGGAATATAGAGAAACAAACCTGAGGTGAGGGAAATGTTAACATTAACCAACATGGAAGCCAGGAAGGGAAGTTGTGTGGCCACAAGGTGAAGGGTGAATGAGGTGGGAGTTGTGTGTAAAAGGATCTTCGAGTGGGCCTGGGGGCAGGGGTGGTGGTGGTGATAGGACTCGGTATTCGAGAATGGAGACATCCTTAATTGGAACCAGACTAAGGAGGAACAGCTGCTAGGATGCGGACAGCACAGGGTTAGCTGCAGAGAAAAGCTATCTTCCCCCTCACACTCTCTTTTCAAGCTGAAAGTAAAGCTTTCTTCACACTGGCCCCATCAAAAACTCTAGGCAGTTATATCTTGAGATTAATTGAGAGTAAAGCTGCTTCTGCAGTGTTTCTTGGGCAGAAAAATGACAAGTTTAATCCACACAAGTGTGAGGTGATGCATTTTGGAAGGTGACGTACAAGTGGAAATTATACAATCAATGGCAGAATCCTTAGGAGTTTTGATATGCAGAGCCATTTGGGTGTGCAGGTTCACAGATCACTGAAGGTGGCAGTGCAGGTAGATAAGCTTTTTTAAAACAACCTTTATGGCATGCTTCCTTTCCATGCAACGGGTGTTGAGTATAAGGATAGGCAACTTATGCTGCAGCTTTATAGAACTTTAGTTAGGCCACACTTGGAATACTGTGTACACTCTGGTCAGAACTAGAAGGATGTGGATGCTTTGGAGAGGGTACAGAAAAGGTTTACCAGGATGTTGCCTGGTATGGGGGATTTTAGCTATGAAGAAAGTTTGGATAGACTGTCTCCATTCACTGGAATGCAGGAGGTTGAGTGGATGACCTGTGGAAGTTTATAAGATTGTGAATGGCACGGATAGAGTGGAAAGTATGAGCCTTCTTTCCAGGGTGGCAAGGGTCAATTATTAGGGGACACAGGTACAAGGTGTCAGGGTTGGGGTGGTGGGTAGTTTAGAGATGTGCAAGGCATGTTTTCCTACACAAAGGGTGGTGAGTGCCTGGAACGTGTGTGCCAGAGGAGGTCGTGGAAGCAGATACAGTAACTGCATCAAGCACCTGGACAAATCCACAAATAGGAAGATAATAGAAGGATACGGATCCTGTAAGTGAAAACAGTTGGAGGGCCGAAGGGCCTGTTCCTGTGCTTTGTTCTAAATGCCCCCATCAAACATTCCCAAGAAATGCACAGTACAAAGTTAGATACAGAATAGCATTCTCTGTTCCCAGAGCAGGTACTGCATGGATAAAATATCAAGATCTTTCTACTCCTTTAAACTGCAAGTTCCCCTGACATACTCCCCGCTAACCTCTCCCCATTAACTAATCCCAGGACAGGTATGGTTACATAGAATAAGATCTAGAATAGAATAAGGCGGTTAGCAGACAGGTCTCTGGCACTGAGCCTGGCCCTGTGGCACAGAAGGGAAGGGGGGAGAATAGGGGAGCAATTGTAGTGGGGGATTCAATAGTAAGAGGCACAGACAGGCGGTTCTGTGGACGCGAACAAAATGAAAGGATGGTATGTTGCCTCCCGAGTGCCAGGGTCCGTGATGTCTCGGATTGTGCCTTCAAGATCCTTAAGGGGGAGGGTGAGCAACCAGCAGTTATGGTACACATCGGTACCAATGACATAGGTAGAAAAAGGACTGAGAATGTGAAAAATGAGTACAGGGAGTTAGGTTGGAAGCTGAAGTCCAGGACAAACAGGCTAGTTATCTCTGGATTACTACCAGTGCCATGTGATAACGAGGTAAGAAACAGGGAGAGAGTGCAGCTAAACACGTGGCTACAGGGCTGGTGGAGGAGGGAGGGCTTCCATTGTGTGGATAATTGGAGTACCTTCTGGGGAAGGTGGGACATGTACAGTAAGGACAGGTTGCACCTGAACTGGAAGAGCACAAATATCCTGGGAGGGAGGTTTGTTAGAGTTTTATGGGATGGTTTAAACTAGTTTGGCAGGGGTTGGAGAACCGGGTTTATAATTCAGAGGATGAGGTATTCGGCCTTCCAACAGACACAACAAGGAGTGAGGTGGTTTATAAAGAAATGCGGTTGATGGAGCATAATTGCAGACACCTAGATGGTTTGAGGTGTGTATACTTCAATGCAAGAAGCATCATAAATAAAGCGGATGTACTTAAGAGCATGGGTTGGTACTTGGAACTATGATGTTGTGGCCATTACAGAAACTTGGGAATCTCGGAGAGGAATGGATGTTGGAAGTTCTGGGATTTAGATGCTTTGAAAGAAATAAGGAGGGTGGAAAAAGAGGTGGAGGAGTGGCATTGCTTGTCAGGGCGAGTATAGCAGCTACTGAAAGGCAGTTCGAGAATGATATGTCTACAGAGTCAATTTGGGTTGAGGTCAGGAACAAGAAAGGAGCAGTCACTTTTTGGGGTTTTTTTACAGACCCCCTAATAGTTGCAGAGAAGTAGAGGAGCGGATTGGGAGGCAGATACTGGAAAGGTGTGGAAGTCACAGGGTTGTAGTTATGGGTGACTTCAACTTTCCAAATATTGATTGGAAACATTTTAGTTCTAATAGTTTAGATGGAGCAGATTTTGTCCAGTGCATTCAGGAAGGATTCCTGATACCGTATGTAGATAGACCAACGCAAGGAGAGGCCACTTTGGATTTGGTGCTTGGCAACGAACCGGGCCAAGTGTTAAACTTGTTGGCAGGAGAGCATTTTGGCGGTAGTGATCATAACTCTGTTTCTTTCACGATAGTCATGGATAAGGATAGGTACATGCAGCAGAGTAAAGTTTACAATTGGGGGAAGGGTAATTAAAATTCAGTTAGGCAAGAACTGGGTAACAGAAATTGGGAACAGATGCTGTCAAGGAAGAGCACCACAGAAATGTGGAGATGGTTTAAGGAATGCATACTGCATGTGCTCGATATGTTTGTCCATAGCAGGCAGAGAAGTTGCAGTCGAGTGAGGGAGCCATGGTTCTCAAGAGAGGTCGAATGACTGGTTAAGAGGAAGAAGGAGGCTTATGTAAGGTTTCGGAAAAGAGGAACAGAAAAGGCTCTAGTGGGATACAAGTTAGCCAGGAAGGATCTGAAGAAAGGGCTTAGGAGAGCTATAAGGGGGCATGAGAAAACCTTGGCAGATAGGATCAAGGAAAACTCCAAGGCCTTTTACACGTATGTGCAGAACAAGAGAATGACCAGAGAAAGGGTAGGGCCAATCAAGGATTGTAAAGGGAATTTGTGCTTTGAGCCTAAAGAGATAGGAGAGGTCCTTAATAAATACTTTTCTTTGGTATTCACAACTGAGAGGGACCTAGTTGTAGAGGAGGACAGTGTGAAACAGGCTAGTAGGCTAGAGGAGGTCGATGTTAGTAAGGAAGATGTACTAGGAATTTTGAGGAAGTTGAAGACAGATAAGTCCCCCGGGCCTGATGGGATTTATCCAAGGATTCTATGGGAAGCAAGGGAGGAGATCGCAGGGCCTTTGGCGATGATCTTTTTGTCCTCACTGCCGACGAGTATAGTGCCAGAAGATTGGAGAGAGGCAAACGTCATTCCCTTGTTCAAAAAAGGAATAGGGATAACCCTGGAAATTACAGGCCAGTTAGTCTTACGTCAGTGGTGGGCAAATTATTGGAAAGGGCTCTGAGAGGTAGGATTTATGATCACTTGGAAAGGCACAGTTTGATTCATGATCATCAACATGGATTTGTGAAGGGTAGATCATGCCTCACAAACCTTCCTGAATTCTTTGAAGATGTGACCAAACACGTGGATGAAGGTAGAGCAGTGGATGTGGTATACATGGATTTAAGTAAGGCGTTTGATCAGGTTCCCCATGGTAGGTTCATGCAGAAGGTAAGGAGGCATGGGATAGGGGCAAATGTGGCAGATTGGATTCAGAATTGGCTGACCCTTAGAAGACAAAGGGTGGTAGTGGATGGAAAATATTCAACATGGTGCTCAGTTATGGTACACCACTTGTAAGGATCTGTTCTGGGTCCTCTTCTATTTGTGATTTTTGTAAATGATTTGGATGAAGGAGTAGAAGGGTGGATTAGCAAGTTCTCGGATGTTACGAAGGTGGGTCACATTGTGGACAGTGCGGAGGGCTGTTCTATGTTACAAAGGGACATTGATAGGATGCAGAGCTGGGCTGAGAAGTGGCAGATGGAGTTTAACCCTGAAAAGTGTGAGGTGATTCATTTTGGAAAGAAAAACTTGAAAGCAGAATACAGGGTTAACTGAAAGATTCTTGGCACTGTGGAGGAGCAGAGGGATCTTGGGGTTCATGTTCACAGTTCCCTGAGAGCTGCCACCCAGGTGGACAGAGTTGTTGAGAAGGTGTATGGTGTGTTAGCTTTCATTAATAGAGGGATTGAATTCAAGAGCCATGAAGTTATGCTCCAGCTATACAAAAGCCTGGTTCGGCCACATCTGGAGTATTGCGTCCAGTTCTGGTCACCTCATTACAGGAAAGATGTGGAAGTGTTGGAAAAGGTGCAGAGGAGATTTACCAGGATTTTGCCTGGAATGGAGGGAGGGTCTTACGAGGAAAGGTTGAGAGAGCTAGGGCTTTTCTCTTTAGAATGACGAAGGATGAGAGGTGACTTGATAGAGGTGTACAAAATGATCAGAAATATAGATAGAGTAGACAGCCAGAGACTTTTTCCTAGGGTGGAGGTAGCTTTTACGAGGGGACATAGTTTTAAAGTGAGTGGAGGTAGATCTCGGAGATGTCAGAGGTCGGCTCTTTACTCAGAGTGGTAGGGGCGTGGAATGCATTGCCGGAGAGGGTAGTGGAATCGGCCTCATTAGGGGCATTTAAGTGTCTATTAGATAGGCATATGGATGATAGTATAAGGTTGCGGTGGAGGTTAGATAGACCTTAGGTTTATGGGCTGAAGGGCCTGTACTGTTCTATGTTCTATAGATGGGTGTGTTAGTAAGTTTGCAGATGACCTAAAGGTTAAAGGTGTATCAGAGATAATAGGAACTGCAGATGCTGGAGAATCTGAGACAACAAGGTGCAAAGCTGGATGAACACAGCAGGCCAAGCAGCATCGTAGGAGCAGGAAGGCTAACGTTTCGGGCCTAGACCCTTCATCAGAAATGGGGAAGGGGAAGGGGGTTCTGAAATAAATAGGGAGAGAGGAGGATGTGGATAGAAGATGGAAAGAGGAGAAGATAGGTGGAGAGGAAACAGACAGGTCAAAGAGGCGGGGAGGTAAGGAGGAGATAGGTCAGTCCAGGGAGGACGGACAGGTCAAGGGGGCGGGATGAGGTTAGTAGGTAGGGGATGGGGGTGCGGCTTGAGGTGGGAGGAGGGGATAGGTGGGAGGAAGAACAGGTTAGGGAGGCGGGGACGAGCTGGGCTGGTTTTGGGATGCGGTAGGGGGAGGGGAGATTTTGAAGCTTGTGAAATCCACATTGATACCATTGGGCTGCAGGGTTCCCAAGCGGAATACGAGGTGCTGTTCCTGCAACGTTCGGGTGGCATCGTTGTGGCACTGCAGGAGGCCCAGGATGGACATGTCGTCTGAGGTATGGGAGGGGGAGTTGAAATGGTTTGCGACTGGGAGGTGAAGCTATTTACTGCGAACCAAGCGTAGGTGTTCTGCAAAGTGGTCCCCAAGCCTCTGCTTGGTTTCCCCGATTTGTAGAGGAGGCCACAACGGGTACAGCAGATGCAGTATACCACATTAGCAGATGTGCAGGTGAACATCTGCTTGATGTGGAAAGTCTTCTTGGGGCCTGGGATGGCAGTGAGGGAGGAGGTGTGGGGGCTGGTGTAGCACTTCCTGTGGTTGCAGGGAAAAGTGCCAGGTGTGGTGGGGCTGGAAGGGAGTGTGGAGAGAGGACAAGGGAGTCACGGAGAGAGTGGTCCCTCCAGAAAGCAGATAAGGGTGGGGAGGGAAAAATGTCTTTGGTGGTGGGGTCAGATTGCAGATGGCGGAAGTGTCGGAGGATGATGCGTTGGATCCGGAGGTTGGTGGGGTGGTACGTGACGATGAGGGGGATTCTTTTTTGGTTGTTATTGCGGGGACGGGGTGTGAGGGATGAGTTGCGGGAAATGCAGGAGACACGGTGGAGGGCGTTCTCGACCACTTTGGGGGAGGAGTTGCGGTCCTTGAAAAACGAGGACATCTGAGATGTATGGGAGTGGAATGCCTCATCCTGGGAGCAGACCCGGCGGAGGCGAAGGAATTGGGAATAGGGAATGGCATTTTTGCAGGAAGGTGGGTGGGAGGAGGTGTATTGTAGGTAGCTGTGGGAGTCGGTGGGCTTGAAATGGATATCGGTTTCTAGGTGGTTGCCCGAGATGGAGACAGAGGTCCAGGAAGGTGAGAGAGGTATTAGAGATGGTTGGGGTGGAAGGTGTTGAAGTGGATGAACTGTTCAAGCTCCTCGTGGGAACAGGAGGCGGGGCTGATACAGTCATCAATGTAACGGAGGAAGAGGTGGGGTTTAGGGCCAGTGTAGGTAAGGAAGAGGGATTGCTCCACGTAACCTACAAAGAGGCAGGCATTGCTTGGGCCCGTGCGGGTATCCATGGCCACCCCCTTTGTCTGTAGGAAGTGGGAGGAATTGAAAGAGAAGTTGTTGAGGGTGAGGACTAGTTTGGCTAAGCGGATGAGGGTGTCAGTGGAGGGGGACTGGTTGGGCCTGCGGGACAGGAAGAAGCGGAGGGCCTTTAGGCCATCTGTATGGGGAATGCAGGTGTATAGGGACTGGACGTTCATGGTGAAGATGAGGTGTTGGGGACTGGGGAATTGGAAGTTCTGGAGGAGGTGGAGGGTGTGGGTGGTGTCACGGACGTAGGTAGGGAGTTCCTGGACCAAGGGGGAGAAAATGGAGTCCAGATAGTTGGAGAGACACCCTCATCTGCTTAGCCGAACTCGTCCTCACGGGAGATATTACGGGAGAATGGTCTCCTGCTTTTATAAACACCAGCTTTATATTGTAGATTGTACTTTGCCTTAAATGTGTGCTATTATCTCCATTGGTCTGAAACATTCTAATTCTTTGGGTGCTCCATTCCTCTTGGGCAGATCTGCTCAACTGGGGAGTGCACTTTCATGTCTGGCTCCCTCCCATTATAGTAAAATGGATTCTTCAAAAGAATTTCTAGTGTTGGATTACTGGAGTAATTTCCACTATCTCTGCCACTGGAATAACTGGCCCCTGGTTTAAAACTGTTCTGTTGCTATTCTCCACATTTCTGCCAACTTGTTCCCTATCGCTGAGTTCCTTTACCAATAACAAATCCTGACCATATGCTAATCTCCTCCTCTTCCCACCCTCACCCCACCCTAAATAGTGAGGCACTTTCTGTACACCAAGAACATGATTAGGCCATTCAACCCTGTAAGGCAGTATGCTGTTTGAGAAATTTAGCTGAACTTCTCAGTGACCCTGGTTGAACTCAAGCTGGGTATCAGTGAGCAGGTGCTACTTAATAGCATTCTTGGTGCCTTCAATCACTTTACTGATAAAGGATGGGTTGGATTTATCCTATCTTCAGGACACGTTGTGAGGAATTTTCCATTGTCAGATCCCAGTGTTGTAGCTGTATGAAGATGGTTCATACTTGGAACCTAAAGTTAACCACTAAGCAGGTCTGAAGTTGGATAGACGACTCATTGCCCACACCTAAACAGTTCTGTGGTCACTTGGTGTCCCTAAAAGCTACATAACATTCCTGTTGGAAACTAACAATGTTGACCCCAAATGAAAAAATTTATCTTGAATAGGAAGATTGTTTTCTGGTGATTCTCCTTGTGTGGGGTAGGAGTCAGCAGTTGAGAAGTGGTCTGTTGCATGCACTGAAAGCAATGTCTGCAGCCTTCTCAATTGGTCTTAGTGCTGGGTGTCAGCCACACAGCCTGATTCCTGAGCCAGAAGGGAAGGAAGCTGGGTCTGGTCAGTGAACATGTAGAAAACAACTATTTGTCTGATTGCTGGGGGTGGCTGTGGAACCAGCAAAGAATACTGCTGCATTTAGAGGAGCTACTGCCATGAGTTCTCAGCCTGTGGTGGGCTTGGTACCTGCCAGAGTTAGCACCATTCAACTCTGAGAAAGCCCATCTAATTAATCAAAGATACCACAGTATTTTAGCTCAGTCCTCATTAAGGTAACTGGAGATATAACATACCTGACAGCAGAATTAACAGAAAAAAGGTGTTTGTGAAGAGACCGGAGATGACTGAATATTCCAGAAGTCTGTGTGAAGTTGGAGAGATTGTTATAATTTATTGCTTATTAATTGGGTTTATTAGTGGAACTTGTCTTTATTTAAACAGCATTCCAGTAGAATTTAGATCAGTTAGGGAGTAGTTCGAGATAACGAGGTGTAGAGCTGGATGAACACAGCAGGCCAAGTAGCAGAGGAGCAGGAAGGCTTTAGTAGTCTGAGAGAATTGTCAATTTGTTAATAATTTTGTTTATTTCATTTATTGGGTTAAATTGTTTCTTCTTACTTGTAAAGTAGAGATCACAAATTTTCTTTCTCTTAACCACTTTTAATAGATTGAGGGGAAAGGTGAGTTCTCTGGGTGTTCTGGGGTAATTATTAGAAGGGAACCTCTAACCCCATCATAGCAGACTGGGGCTTATGTTTTAGTGTAACTGTCAGGGGTTCAGTCTCCCCGTTGTAACAAAAATTGGAGGCTCGAGCCTAAGATCTGGACGGACTTGGACAGATCAAGTTCAGGATTTG
>NC_063369.1:19832918-19844546 GCF_021869965.1 Rhincodon typus
AGACAGGGTCTAGGCCCGAAACGTCAGCCTCTCTGCTCCTATGATGCTGCTTGGCCTGCTGTGTTCATCCAGCCCTGCACCTTGTTGCCTCGGATTCTCCAGCATCTGCAGTTCCTACTATCACTGCTCCTAAACATTTTTCTTAAAGCATTTAACAGTTAAAAGCATTGCTGTGAATTAATTGGAAGGTTTTAATAGAATGCCGAGGAGCTATCCTTTTTAGAGATTCTTTGATTGGTTTTGTCCATCTTTTCGTAGCAAATGAAAAATTTAGAATTAGGGATATTGCCTAATGAGCAGGAAGATGGAGGCCTTTAATATTCTTTCTTCAGTATTTTCTCACTGTGCATTGTTGGAATTCCAGAACTTGGAAATAAACACTAATATTGGGGGGAAAAATAGATTGGCCCCAATTCCATATACGACCATTTTTTAAGTCACTTATGCAGAAACTGGCAAATGTTTTCTGGAAGTCTACATAAATAATATTCAAAACAGTGATATCTACCAGGCTTGTTACCTCAAAAATTTCAATGAATTTTATTGCATTTTAATTATACTTGCAAATCCATGCTGGCTTTGCCTGTTTGGTTCATATTTATTCCAGCAACAGCAGTGAGGGAGGGAACAGCAGTTATATTCCAGTTCAGGAGTTTGTCTTGGAGGAGAATTTCCGCTTGGTGGTGCCATGCATCTGTTGCCCTATCTTTCCAGATGTGATGTTTGCAAGCCATAATGTGTTGCTGCAGCTCATATTGTAGATCATGTGTACTTCATCTACTGTGCGCAGTTGTTAATGTAGCAGGTTTCTTTGTCTAGGATAATGCTAGCTTTTTTGAGTTGTTGGGGCTGCATTCCACCAAGTAGGTGGACAGTATTCTGTTGCATTTTCTACCTTGGGCCTTTGTAGGTAATGAACAATTTAGGAGGTAAATTACTCCATCTCATAGCACTCAACCTGTTGTTTATATAGTTACTGTGTGTTTATGTGAATGGTCCAATTCTGTTTCTGGTCAATCATTATCCACAAGATAACAGTGCAATTTCTACAATAGCCATTTCACTGAATCTCACGGGGAGGTGGTCTGATTCCCTTGTAAATTTGCCTGACGCAATTTCTCAGCTCAAATCTGAATAGTTGTATGGTCATGCTGCATGTGGGCACAAACTGCTTCAGTGTCTGAGAAGTTGCAGTTGGTACAGAGCATTGAGCAGCTGCAACAGTCCCATTTCTGACCTTATAATGAAAGGCTGGTCATTGGCGAAGCTGCTCAAGATCATTGGGCTTAGAACATTATCCTGAGGAGCTTCTGTATGAATGCGTTGTTGCTATTAAGATAATTGACACTGCTGCATCACAGCGCCAAGGGACCCAGGTTTGATTCCACCCTTGGGTGACTGTCTGTATGGACTTTGCCCATTCTCCCCGTGTCTGCGTGGGTTTCCTCCAGGTGCTCTGGTTTCCTCCCACAGTCCAAAGATGTGCAGGTTAGGTGGATTGGCCACGCTAAATTGTCCATAGTATCCTTGGATCAGCAGGCTAGGTGAAATAGCCATGGGAAGTGAAAGATTGTAAGGTGGGGGTTGAGTCTGGATGGGATGAGTTCAACTTCTTAATCCATGAGCAGATCTGGGCACCTCACGGTAGGAAGGATATATCCTCCTTGGAGGGAGTACAATGCAGGTTTGAAAGAACAATATGTGGACCTCAGGTGTAAAGTTATGAGAATTTATACAAATTAGGCCTGTTCTGTCTAGAATTTAAAAGGTTAAGGGGTGATCTGATCAAAGTCTTCGAGGTATTAACAGGAAAAGACAGGGTGTCGGAAGATAAATTATTTCTCCTGCTTGGAGATAATGGAATGAGGGACTATAGTCTACAAATTAGGGCCAGCCTGTTCAGTTAGGAAGATGTTAGGAAACCCTTCTATACACAGGGTTGTAAAGGTTTGAAACTCTTCTGCAAATGGCTGCGGATGCTCGATCATTGTTGATTCTAAATGAGAGAAATTTTCGTTGAGCAAAATAATTAAAGACTTGGGCCAAAGACATGTCTATGGAGTTAGGCCACAGATCAACCATGATCTCATTGAATGGCACGACAGGCTTAAGGAGCTGAATGGCCTACTCCTCCTGTTCCAACATTTGGATAGAGGCTGGAAAGAAGCCAGTAGCCTAGCAGTCTTGGTGGAATGCAAGTTCAACATTACTGACCAGATTATTGGTACTGCTTGATTGCAATATTAATGTCAACATTCATCAGTTTGAGAGTAGATTGGGGCAATAATTGGCTGATTTGGATTTGTTTTGCTCTTTGAGAAGTGCAAAGTCAAGGCTAAAGCCACATTGAAACTCGTTTGTGCTCCACAGTTGATGTTGAGGCTTTACAGCATATTCCTACCTGACTATATGCTATCTCCTCTCTTGGACCTGTTCTACAGCTGAAGCAATGCAAAGTCAAAGATGACCATGCAGAAGTTTGTAACATTGGCTGTAAGGTATGAGTTGGACAGCGTAGCTCTGCCAATTTGCTTGACTAGTTTGTGGGCAAAATCTTCTGATTTTGCCGTAAGCCTCCAGGTGTTAGGGAGGTGGACTTTGCCAGGTCAACCCAGCAGGGTATGTTTGTTTTTTTGGTCCCTAGGTTATTGCTGGCTGGCCCATCTGGTTTTCTTCTTTGTCTCTGTGGTAGTTTGTTATAGCTGAGTGCCTGGGCCTTATAAGACTGCAGTTAAGAGCTAAATGCATTTGGGTGTGGGTCTGGAATTAAATGTCCACACTGGATAAGGGCTATGTGATGACCCCTTCTGGAGTACCCTGTACCGTGTTGGTCTCCAGATTTATGCTCAGAGAAGGTTTACTTGACTTGTGCCTTGAAAGGAAACATTGATCAGACTAGGCTTGCATCTTCTGGAATATGGAGTAAGTAATGACTTCAGAGTCAAAAGTTTTTGAGAAGATTTGTAGCTCGGGTTGTGGATGAGGTTGTAGACTTGCTCGCCAAACCTGTGTTAACAAGGTGTAGAGCTGGATGAACACAGCAGGCCAAGCAGCGTCAGAGGAGCAGGAAGGCTGACGTTTCGGGCCTAGACCCTTCTTCAGAAATGGGGGAGGGGAAGGCGGATAGAAGATGGATAGAGGAGAAGATAGGTGGAGAGGAGACAGACAGGTCAAAGAGGCATGGATGGAGCCAGTAAAGGTGAGTGTAGGTGGGGAGGTAGGGAGGAGATAGGTCAGTGCAGGGAGGACGGACAGGTCAAGGGGGCGGGATGAGATTAGTAGGTAGGAGATGGGGGTGGGGCTTGAGGTGGGAGGAAGGACAGGTTAGGGAGGCGGGGACGAGCTGGGCTGGTTTTGGGATGTGGTTGTGGGAGGGGAGATTTTGAAGCTTGTGAAGTCCACATTGATACCATTGGGCTGCAGGGTTCTGAAGCGGGATATGAGTTGCTGTTCCTGCAACCTTCGGGTAGCATCGTTGTGGCAGTGCAGGAGGCCCAGGATGGACATGTCGTCTGCGGAATGGGAGGGGGCGTTGAAATGGCTCGCGACTGGGAGGTGCAGTTGTTTAGTGCGAACCAAGTGTAGGTGTTTTGCAAAGCGGTCCCCAAGCCAGGTCCTCCATCCTCCCAGGATGAGGCATTCCACTCCCGTACATCTCAGATGTCCTCGTTTTTCAAGGACCGCCACTGACCCCCACCCCGTGGTTGAGAACGTCCTCCACCGTGTTTCCTGCAACTGATCCGTCACACCCCCTCCCTGCAATAACAACCAAAACAGAATCTCCCTCGTCCCCATGTACCACCTCACCAACCTCCGGATCCAACGCATCATCCTCCGACACTTCCGCCATCTTCAATCCGACCCCATCACCAAAGACATTTTTCCCTCCCCACCCTTATCTGCTTTCCGGAGGGACCACTCTCTCCGTGACTCCCTTGTCCGCTCCACACTCCCCTCCAGCCCCACCTCACCCGGCACTTTTCCCTGCAACTGTAGGAAGTGCTACACCTCCCACCTCATCCCCATCCCAGGCCCCAAGAAGACTTTCCACATCAAGCAGATCTGCACATCTGCTAATGTGGTATACTGCATCCACTGTTCCCGTTGTGGCCTCCTCTACATCGGGGAAACCAAGCGGAGGCTTGGGGACCGCTTTGCAGAACACCTACGCTCGGTTCGCACTAAACAACTGCACCTCCCAGTCGCGAACCATTTCAACTCCCCCTCCCATTCCTCAGATGACATGTCCATCCTGGGCCTCCTGCAGTGCCACAATGATGCTACTCGAAGGTTGCAGGAACAGCAACTCGTATTCCTTTTGGGAACCCTGCAGCCCAATGGTATCAATGTGGACTTCACAAGCTTCAAAATCTCCCTCCCCCAACCACATCCCAAAACCAGCCCAGCTCGTCCCCGCCTCCCTAACCTGTCCTTCCTTCCACCTATCCCCTCCTTCTACCTCAAGCCCCACCCCCATCTCCTACCTACTAATCTCATCCCGCCCCCTTGACCTGTCCGACCTCCCTGGACTGACCTATCTCCTCCCTACCTCCCCACCTACACTCACCTTTACTGGCTCCATCCCCGCCTCTTTGACCTGTCTGTCTCCTCTCCACCTATCTTATGCTCTATCCATCTTCTATCTGCCTCCCCCTCTCTCCCTATTTATTTCAGAACCCCCTTCCCCTCCCCCATTTCTGAAGAAGGGTCTAGGCCCGAAACGTCAGCCTTCCTGCTCCTCTGATGCTGCTTGGTCTGCTGTGTTCATCCAGCTCTACACTTTGTTATCTCAGATTCTCCAGCATCTGCAGTTCCCACTATCTCCGCCAAACCTGTGTGTTGGTGTTCTGTCCAGCTTGTTATTTATGTGCCTCAGTTTTCTGGGGTGGTTAGCATTAGTATCAATTCTATTTTTCAGTCGTTTGTATATCGGCTCCAGTTCGATGTGTTGGAAGGAGTTCCGGTTGAAATGCCAGGCCTCCAGGAATTCCATGGCATGTCTCTGTTTGGCTCATGCTATTATGGATGTGTTGTCCCAGTCAAATTTGTGTCCTCCTTTGTCTGTATGCATTGAGACCAGTGAGAATTGGTCGTGTCTGTTGGTGGCTAGTTGGTGTTTGTGTATCCTTATTGAAGGTTTTCTTCCAGTTTGGCTTGTGTAATGTTTCTCACAGTCCTTCGCTGAAAATGTACATGGACGGGTTAGTAAATTTGCAGACAATACAAAGATCACTGGAGTTGTGGATATGTCGAATGTTGTCAAAGGATACAGTGAGATAGAGATCAGTTGCAGACTTGAGTGGAGAAATGGCAGATGGGGTTTAATCCAGGTCAGTGTGAGGTGCTGCACTCTGGGAGATCAAATGTTAAGGAAGTAAACAGTTAATGGCATTTATGTACAGAGCTATCTTGGGGTTCAAGTCCATAGCTCCCCAAAAGTGGCCGCGCAAGTAGATAGGGTGTTAAAGAAGGTATATTGGCATGCTTGCCCTTACTGGTTGAGGAATTGAGTACAAGAGTCAGGATGTCATGGTGGAGCATTATAAGACTTTGATGAGGTCACACTTAGAGTATTGCATTCAATTCTGGTTGCCACATTGCAGGAAAGATATGGAGGCTTTGGAGAGGGTGCAGAAGAGGTTTGCCAAGATCCTGCTTGGATTAGATGGTAATCTAGAAGGAGAGGCTAGAAGAACTTGGTTGTTTTCTCTGGAGCAGCGGAGGCTGAGAGGAGACTTAACATAAAACTTGGAACAGTACAGGCCCTTCGGCCCATGATGTTGTGCCGAACTTTTACCCTAAACCTCAGGTCTATCTAACCTCCACCCCTACCTTATACTGTCATCCATATGCCTATCCAGTAGCTGCTTAAATGCCCCTAATGAGGCCGACTCCACTGCCCTCTCCGGCAATGCATTCCACGCCCCTACCACTCTGAGTAAAGAACCTACCTCTGACGTCTCCCCTATATCTACCTCCACTCACTTTAAAACTATGCCCCCTCGTAATAGCTACCTCCACCATAGGAAAGAGTCTCTGGCTGTCCACTCTATCTATACCTCTGATCATTTTGTACACCTCTATCAAGTCACCTCTCATCCTTCATTGAGATTCAAAGGGAAAAGCCCTAGTGCTCTCAACCTTTTCCTTGTAAGACCTTCCCTGCATTCCAGGCAACATCCTGGTAAATCTCCTCTGCACCTTTTCCAATGCTTCCACATCTTTCCTGCAATGAGGCGACCAGAACTGGACACAATGCTCCAGACGTGGCCGAACCAGGCTTTTGTATAGCTGGAGCATAACTTCACGGCTCTAGAACTCAATCCCTCTATTAATGAAAGCTAACACACCATACGCCGCCTTAACAATTCCATCCACCTGTGTGGCAGCTTTCCGGGAACTGTGGACATGAATCCCGAGATCCCTCTGCTCCTCCACACTGCCAAGAATCTTTCCGTTAACCCTGTATTCTGCTTTCAAATTTGTCCTTCCAAAATGAATCACCTCACACTTTTCAGGGTTAAACTCCATCTGCCACTTCTCAGCCCAGCTGTGCATCCTATCGATGTCCCTTTGTAACCGAGAACATCCCTCCGCACTGTCCACAACTCGATCCACCTTCTTATCGTCCGCGAACTTACTAATCCACCCTTCCACGCCTACATCCAAATCATTTACAAAAATCACAAATTTGATAGACACAAACTAGTCACAGACTTGATGAAGTGAATAAAATTGAGATGCATGGATAAGGTTGATGGTCGGAATCTTTTTTCCAGAGTTGAAATGACCAAAACTAAGGAGCATGTATTTAAGATGAGAGGGAGAATGTTCAAAGGAGGTCTGAGGGACAGGTTTGTTTGCAGAGTGGTAGGAGTCTGGAATGAGCTACCAGGGGTAGTGCTGGAGGCAGATATGATAGCGGCATTTACAAGACTTTCAGATAAGCATATGAATATGCAAGGAGTGGAGGGATATGGATCAAGGGCAGACAGAAGGAATTAGTTTAATTTGGCGTCATGTTTGGCACAACATCATGGGAGGAAGGGCCTTTCCTGTGCTATATTGTTCCATGTTCTGTTGTGAACTTGGTATAGTACTTGTGGATTGGAAGGCAGGACGTTAGAATTTTTGTAAAATGACAGTGGGGAAGAGAGCTTGGTCCCTTTTAAAAGGTGTGATTTTTAGGCTTGGAGATCTAAAATAAAGGCTGCAGGCAGCAGCAGATGCACCGAGAGTTGTGGAAATTGAAACATTGTATCAAAAGGCTACACTATTAACCGACAAAGCTGCATTTTTACCAAGACAACAGTTTTTTTTTGAATTTAGCTGATTAACTTAAGCCCAGGCCCTAGATGCCAAAGCCCAACCAAATTTAAATCTGGTGGTTTTGACAACCTCGGACCCATCCTACTGTAAGAAATTAATGGGTCATTAAAGGTATAAAAGAAGAGGGCATTTGAGAATCGGTGAGAGAGCAAACTGCCATCTGTTAAAGAGCACAGCTCTCAACAGCCATCAGCTCTAAAGAAAGAGAAAATCACTGGCACTCGCAGAAATCTAAGATCTCAGAGTAAGCACCATCTTAAAAAAATTGGTACTACAGCACACTTGGTTAATATTGCTGACTCAAGAATTTGATGGCGACACGCGTTCCTGACTGGAGGACAATGGAGAAGGCAAATAACATTCCAGAAGTTTAAAGTTTTGGCAAAGATCTGTAGCTCAAGTTGTGGATGAGGTTGTTGACCTTGCTCGTCGAACTGCTTTGTTCTCGTTCAGATGTTTCGTCACCATGCTAGGTGACATCATCAACGGAACCTCCGGTGAAGCGGTGTTATTCTACTCCACTTGGAATTTATACTGTCCGGTCCGTTATGGTGAGAAGTGTCATTTCCGGTTTTGATCTGTATGGATTTGTATATGGGGTCCAATTCTATATGTTTGTTGGTTTTGAAGTATGGGTAGTGGACCGTGCCTCGAGGAATTCCTGTGCATGTCTATATTTGGCTACTATAGTAACCTTGTCCCAGTTAAACTGATGGCCTTCATTGTCCGAGTGTACTGATATTAATGAGAGTTCGTTGTCTGTTTTGCTGCTAGCTGATGTTCATGTATTCTGATGGCTAGTTTCCTTTCTGTCTGTCTGATGTAATGTTTGTGGCAGTCGTTGCATGGTATTTTGTAAACCATGTTGGTTCTGCATGTTGTGGGAATAGGATGTTTAATCCTTGTATGTATTGGTCGTAGAGTGGCTGTGGGCTTGTGGGCCAATATGATTCCTCGTGGTCTTAGGATTCTTGTTGTCAAGTCCAATGTAACAAAGTAACACAGTAGCCCAAGCCAAACATAGACACACACGGGAATTCCTAGAGGCATGGTTCTCCACCCATACTTCAAACAACAAACACATTAGAATTGGACCCCATATACAAACCCATACAGATCAAAACCGGAAATGACAGTACTCACCATAACGGACTGTACAGTATAAATTCCAAGCGGGTAGAATAACACCGCTTCATTGGAGGTTCCCCTACTTACTGATCCCTCTACTAAGGAGAAATGTTAATTCCTATCTACCATGTCTATGTCCTTAAACTTTGGCCACCTCAATCAGGTTGCCCCACAGTCTCTGCTGGAAGGAAAATGACTAATGTCTGTCTAGTCTCTCTGCCTTGGTTGGAGCAATTCAGCCATGAAACATCCTGGTGATTGTCTTCTGATTATCTAGTGCAGTCACAAAATGCAGTTACCAGAACTGTAAACATTATTCCAGCTGTGGCCTAACTAATGTTTCATACAGCTACATCATAACCTCCCTGCTCCTGCATTTAATGCCCCAACTTTTATAGGCAAGTATCCCAGATACCTTCTTGAGCAACCATATCCACCTGTCCTGCCTTCAAGGACCTGTGGACAGGCACATCAAGGTCCATCTGATCCTCTACTTCCTAGGGTCCTGCCATTCTTCATGTATTCCCTTATTATATTAGTGTTACCAAATACTGGACCTCTCACTTTTTAAATGATTAGCTTCTGTTTGCCACTGTTCAGCCCATTGCTATCCTTGTCACTATTTACCATACCATCAATTTCTGTGACACGTGAACTTGTTGATCAAACCTATATTTGTGAATAGATCTTTAACAGACATTAAAAAGCCGCAAGGGACTCGGCACTGAATCTTTTGGCATGCCACTGGATACAAGCTTCTGGTCAGTGTCAAAAACTTGTCAAGAGTCTAGACTGCATCAATTGCTTTATCCTCCTCTAAGTATCTAGTCAGTTCTTCAAAAAATTCAAATTTGTTAGACATTATCTCTCCCAATAAAGCCATGTTGACTATGCTTGGTTATTCCTTGCTTCTACAGGTGGAGGTAAACGCTATAGCTCAATTATTCTTTACAACAATTTCCCTACCATTAATGTTAATCTTACTGGTTTATAGTTTCCTGGCTTATCTCTACCACCCTTGAATAATAGTACCATGTTAATTGTCACCTGATGTAGGAGCAGCACTCCAAAAGCTTGTGATTTCAAATGCACCTGTTGGACTGCAACCTGGTGTCATGTGACTTCTGACTTCATCCATGCTGTGGCCAGAGAAGATTTATAAATTGAAGACAGAGCTCCTCCAACCTCTACCCTTGCACCTGACAATGGCCTGGGATGCACCTCCTCTGGGCCTAGGGCTTTGATTGTTTTCTGCTATAACCACTAATACCTCTTCCCCTCTTGATTATTATTTATTCAAATATATCATAGACCCCCTTCCTGGTTTCTAAACGTACATTACCCTTCTCTTTGATGAATTGCAATGCAAAGTACTCATTTAAAATCTCAACTATATCT
The DNA here is from genome assembly GCF_021869965.1 of Rhincodon typus. NCBI lineage: Eukaryota > Metazoa > Chordata > Chondrichthyes > Orectolobiformes > Rhincodontidae > Rhincodon > Rhincodon typus. Next base: position 19,842,774 of record NC_063369.1, read on the forward strand.
TCTGGCTTCATACACACATAGAATCATTAGAATCCCTACCCTGCAGAAGGAGACCATTTGGCCCATCAAGTTTGCACTGACCCTTCGAACAGCATCCCACTCAGACCCCATCCCCAACCCTTTCTCCATAATCCTGCATTTGGTATGGCTAATCCACCTAACCTGCACATCCCTCGACACTACAGTGCAACTTAGCATGGCCAGTCCACTTAACCTGCACATCTTTGGACTGTGGGAGGAAACCAGAGCACCCAGTGAAAACCCATGCAGACATGGTGAATGTGCAAACTCTGCACAAACAGTCACCCAAGGCTGGAATCAAACCTGTGTTCCTGGTGCTGTGAGGCCATATTGCTAACCACTGAGCCACGATCTGCCCAAACCATACAGTCTCCCTGATTATTGTCTTTTCCATCATATACTTTCAAATGCCTTTGGATTTTCCTTCATATTACCCACCGCTGTATTTTTTCATGCATCCTTTTCAATCTCTCTTTTTTAAAGTAACCTCCTGCACTTTTATACTGTTGGGCATATGCTGTTTTGAGCCCTTTGTATTTGCCATAGGCTTCAACTTTTTTTCATATCCACTTCTATATGTCTTTTGACATCCAGGGCTCTTTAGACTTGGTGATTCCACTCTTCAACTTTGATTTGCCTTTCTGGTTTACCCTTAAAGGGGCCTGAGTTTCGAATGCTGGCAAAGCTTAATTAACTAAATTTGTAAGGTAGTTGGAGTCTGGTCAGGGCATTGCTATAGGGAGACAACAAGAGTGGAAGTCTCCAAAGGCCTTTTCTGTTTGAAAAGATGCAATGTTGTGTACATATTCTTTTCTTTTCTTTTCTAAATGGTAAAGACAAAATAGGAACTATGGATGAGAGGAGAGGGGTCCGGGAACGAAATCATTGAGTGGGTGAATAGATACCAAAAAAAGGTTAATATAGTACTTAAATTTGTGAATGGAATTCAGACAGTGAGTGCAAAAAGTGTAGTAACTGTGATTCTAGGACAAAAAGGAATGGTTAAATAGATCAAGTTAATATTTCCTTGAGTGGCAAAGATCATTTCTACATCTAGGTGAAGTGGTTCAGCCAGTTTTTAAAAAAAAAAGTTTCCTCTGGTGATAACTCTTGGGCCTGGGGATGCAATCTTAAATTGAGCATGAGGCTGTTCAGAGGTGATAGCAGGAATTGTGTTATTGTACAAAGTGTAGGTAGGTGAGGTGTAAGTTTCTTCTTTGGGCCTGAAATTAGGAGAGTCTGACCAAGTAGATTGTTTAGATTTTATTGAACAGCAAGAGGATTAAACAGAAACATGAGCCAGGAAGATATATCTTACTGAGATAACAGACAACTGTCTGTGTGGAGTTTGCACAATCTCCCCATGTTTGCGTGGGTTTCCTCCGGGTGCTCCGGTTTCCTCCCACAGTCCAAAGATGGGCAGGCTAGGTGGATTGGCCATGTTAAATTGCCTGTAGTGTTCAGGGATGTTTAGGTTAGGTGGGTTATAGGGGGATGGATCTGGGTGGGATGCTCAGAGGGTCAGTGTGGACTTGTTGGACTGAAGAGCATGTTTCCACACTGTAGGGATTCTATAAAATTCTATGAAAAACTCTGTCAGCGACCCCATCTTCTCATCAAATCCTCACCTTGCAAAATCGGATGACAACCTTAAGGATGATGACAAGTTAATGGATAATTCAAGCAGGGAATGCTAGAGAATCTGAGATAACAAGGTGTAGAGCTGGATGAACACAGCAGGCCAAGCAGCAG
>NC_063369.1:19845046-19868581 GCF_021869965.1 Rhincodon typus
CCTCTTGAAGTCTGTCACTATTGTTTGTACATTTCTCAGTACCTATCATTTCTGTATCATCTGAAAGTTTTGAATTTGTCTTCTGTATACCTGAGTCTATCAAACGTCAGCCTTCCTGCTCCTCTGATGCTGCTTGGCCTGCTGTGTTCATCCAGCTCTACACCTTGTTATCTCTATCAATCAGTAGTTTGTTTTCTGTCTCTTTGCTAATTCTGTGGCCATGTTGCTGCTGTTCCTTTGATCACAGGGATTTTGATTTTGCTAATAAGTCATCTACTTTATGAAACATTAATTGTACATCCATAAGCACAAATCTAGATTTACCATTGTACCACCCTCTTTGTTAACTCTATCTTACTGCACATAAGACATGACAAGCAACTTACAAAAACTGCTGACAGCAGGTCGAGTACCGGCAAGGCAACACCAGTATAAAAACAAAGTTGCTGGAAAAGCTCAGCAGGTCTGGCAGCATCTGTGGAGGAGAAAACAGAGTTAACGTTTCGGGTCAGGTGACCTTTCCTCAGAACACCAGTATAAGATTGAATCAGTCATTACAGTATGCAATGCGGTGTTGACCTCTGTCTTGGTTTGGGAAACTCCATATTCCCCAAAATGGAAACTCCAGAGTCATTGCAATTAAACCACATCAAAGTTAGAAAACAGGAAACACCTAGTTCAAATCAAATCGTTCTGCTTAACTGAAAACGCAACACAAAATACAATACCAGGTACTGAAAGAATGCTTGCTTTAACTAGAGAATCCGAGCATCAGCAAAGGTGTCATGAAATGATAGTGACTAAAATACTACGATTAATCAGATTAAAATTTATGCTGTTTTGTTCTCCATTTTGGGTCATGTTTGAATATTTGCTTTGTTGCTAGAATGCTTGTTGCTGCCATCAGAGGTACTGACTCAAAAGAAGTCAGGATGACATCCTGTAACTAGTGAAGTGCCATACAGGTCAGGGTGCCACATTTTTTTAAAATTTATTAATGACTTTTGATGACATCCTACATGGGACACTGTTAATGAAGTCCATAGGAATTCAAAGAAATCTGGTAAATTGGATAGAGAAAGAATTGTCATAGAGCCCAACATGGCATTTGTCTGCGTAACTGCTCATCGTACCGGCTGGTTAATTGTTTTGTGTTCCTTATACAAATAAAATTTTAGAATCATAGAATCTTACAGTATAGAAGGAAGTCATTGTGAATGTACCCGCTCCGAAAAGGAGCTACCCAACTAGTCCCATCTTCCAGCCTATTTCCACTGCCCACTAAATTCATCACTTTCAAATATATATATTTCAGCTCTCTTTTGAAACCTCCTATGGAAACTATCTCCACAACTCTCCCAGGCAGTGCATACCAAATCCTAACAACTCTCTGAGTACAGAAGTTTCTCCTCATCTCACTCCTTGTTCTTGTGCTGACAATCTTGAAATTATGACCCTAGTTATTGACATACCAACTAGTGGAAACAGAATATCCTTCTTTACCCTGTCAAAATTGAACACCTCAATCAGGTCACCTCTTAAAGCTTAAAACTAGACTCACCTTCCAAAGGGAATTGAGAGACTTCTGTGTGCTCTGTTTTACAGAGACATAGCTCAATCCTATTACACCTGATTGTAACTTACAACCGGAGGGCTTCTCAGTTCACTGAACGGACTGCTCAGTGTTCTTAGGCAAGGCAAAGGGTGGTGCGGTCTGCCTCCTAAACAACACCTCCTTGTGCTCAGACAAGGCAATCCTAGTGAGTTACTGCTCCATGGACCAAGAATATCTTACAGTAAAGTGCCATCCCTATTACCTGCCATGCGAGTTCACTTTCGCTATCCTGACAGCAGTCTACATCCCACCCCATGCCGAAGTAAAGAGTGCACTTGACAATACACAATGCTACAAACAGTCTTGAGACAGAATACTCCAAGGCTTTGTTCATCATAGCTGGTAACTTCAACTAGCCCAACCTCAAGAACTTGCTACCAACATACCTCAACACGTCTCCTGTCCCACCAGAGGTCCAAACACCCCAGACCATTGCTATACAGCCATCAAAAATGCCTACCGCTCCATCCCCGTCTGCATTTTGGAAAATCAGATCACAATGGTGTGCTCCTCCTCTTGTTTACAAGCAGAAATTTAAGTATGAAGACCCTGTACAGAAAGTAGTGCCGCGTTGGTCTTAGGCAACGGAAGGGTTTCTATGGGACTGCTCGGAGTTGGTGGACTGGGCCATATTCAAGAACTCAGTGGCCAACCTATATAAGTACACCACTAGCGTCACAGACTACATTAGCAAGCGTTTAGAATATTGCATGCCGAAGAAGTTAATCTGAACGTTCTCCAACTGGAAACCATGGAAGAACTGGGAGATCCACTCCCTACTGAAGTCCAGGTCTGAGGCATACTAGTCAGGCAACACTGACCTGTACAGGAAATCCAGGTACGATGTTTGCAAGGCCATCAGGATGCCAAGAGGCAATACCAAATTAAACTTGAGACCCAGACCAACCACACAGATACCTGTCATTTGTGGCAAGGCTTACACAACATAATGGGCTGCAAAGTGAAGTCGAACAGAATTGTAGGCAACAGTACATCCTTACTCGATGAACACATTGCATATTACACTCGCTTTGAACAGGAGTTCAGTGAAACGATGTCACGTATCCCAACAGCCTCGGATGCCCTTGTACCCACCGTCACCGCCAGAGACGTTAGATCGGCCTTTTTGAGATTATTCCCACAGAAAGCGACCGGACTGCACAGAGTCCCCAGCCATGCACTTAGAACCTGTGTGGACCAGCTGGCAGAAGTATTTGCAAATATCTTTAACCTCTCCCTACTATGATCTAAAGTTCCCACCTACTTCAAGAAGACCACTATCATCCCAGTGCCAAAATAAAATCATGCAGTGTGTCTCAATGACTATAGTCCAGTGGCTCTGACCTCCATAATTATGCAGTGCTTTGAGACATTAGTCCTGCCTCACATCAACCCCAGCCTACAAAATTGCCTTGATCCTTTGCAATTCGCCTTCCACTGCAACCCATTCACAGCGGAAGTCATCTCCCTGACCCTACACTCATCCCTGGAACAGCTGGATAACAAGAATACCTACATCAGGTTTCTACTTATTGACTACAATTCTGCTTTTAGTACCATAATTTCAATATCAAACTCATCTCTAAACTTCAAGGCCTAAATCTCGGCTCCCCTTTGTAACTGAATCCTCGACTTCCTGACCCACGGACTGCAATCAGTAAGAATAGGTGACATCATCTCCTCTACAATAATCCTCAACACCAGTGCCCTACAAGGCTGTGTACTCGGCCCTCTCTATACTCCTTATACACTCATGCCTGTGTGGCCAAATTCTGCTCCAACTCCATTTACAAGTTTGCTGACGATATTACCGTTGTGGATCGCTTCTTAAACAACGACAAGACAGAATACAGGAAAGAGACTGAGTGCTTACTGGCATGGTGCAAAGACAACAGTCTCTCCATCAACTTTAGCAAAATGAAGGAGCTGGTCATTGACTTCAGTGGATGGTATGGCCCTGTCTGCGTCAAGGTGCTGAAGTGAGATGGTTGACAGTGTCAAGTTCATGGGAGTGATGAGCACCAACAATCTGTCCTAGTTCCCATGTCAATGTGACAATCAAGAAAACACAACATGTTTCTACTTCCTCAGGAGATTAAGGAAATTTAGCATCCCCCAAGGACTCTTAACAATGTTTATAGATGCACCATAGAAAGCATCCTATCTGGATGCATCACAGCGTGGTATGGCAACTGCTCTTCCCAAGACCACAAGAAAATTCAGAGTGTTGAGAACATAGCCCAGTTCATCAATGCAAACCAGCCTTCCATCCATTAACACCATCTATACTCCCTGCTGCCTTGTGAAAGTGACCAACATAATCAATAATCCTTTCCACCTCAGTTATACTCTCTTCTACCCTCTTCTATCGGGCGCCGTATCAAATGCTTTCTGAAAGTCCAAAATATATAACTTCCATAGCACTACTCTTAACCATTGCCTGTATCACCTTGTCAAAGAACTCAGTTAAATTTGTCAGACATGACCTGCCTCTGCTCCCATGAAATGTACCCAAGTCTTCTCTGAGCAAGTTTCACACCTTTTATAAAATATGTTGCTTTTTAATTTTTATGACCAAAGTGAATACCCTCACACATCCTCACATTACATTCTATCTGCCAAACAGACTAATGTCTCTTCTGTTTACAGAACTTTCTGCAAGAACTTTTCATTCACAGTTTGATCTCTCTACATATTCCAAGACAGAGTAGCTGCTCCCCTCCCATTCTCTCTGCTCAATTATGTGACTCGTTTGACTCTATGGCACCATCACACCATTGTTATGGGCCATTATCATATACACTTCTGATGTGAATCTTGACATCTCCCCTCTAGTCTCCAACCCCATGTATATACATTTTCAAATCTCCGCCTAAAGTCTCAGATTGACAGAGTTAGTCTCCAAGGTGCTTCACCATACTCACAGCTGTGGGTTCCGGTCTCACTTGGAGTTTGTGGGTGATCTGCACTGTTACTCTTCTCAGTCTGAGCGTTTTTATTCCCATTCTTCTGAGAAATGATGCCTAGTTTCAATTGGTTTCTTTCTGAAATGCCCCTCAGGCAGCATCTTCAAACCCATGACCACTTCCATCTAGAAGGTTAAGAGCAGCAGATACATGGGACAACTGCCATCTGCAAGATCCCCTCAAAGTCACTCATCATCCTGACTTTGAAATGTATCATCATTCTCTTAGTGTTGCTGGGTTATAATCCTGAATTCAATCTCGAATGATAATTCAGGCAATTTTGAATTGTGAGTCTACTTCCACATGGACTACATGGTTCAAAAAGGCAGGTCACCAACTCCTTCTCATGGGTAACAAAGGATGGGTAATAGATCCTCGACAAGATAGTGATTCTGATATCTCATGAATGAATTAGAAAGAAAAACCTGCCTTCATGAAGTCAAAGCAACTAGAAATTGTGCAAAGCACTGGAAAAGTTTGTGTAGACCACTGGGAAACTCACCACAGCTACAGAGCTATGAGGGGAAAAATCTGAATCTTAAACCTGTGAGATGGCAATCGATAACAGACACCTTATATGCAAAGGATAAAAATTCTTATATTTAAAAGAAACGTATTTGCCTAAGAAACTAAAGGAAGGTGTAAATTGCTATGTTTGGTGACCAATCATTGCCATAATTATTTAAAATTATCAAGAAAAGCAGCAAAAGTATTGTTGAGCAAAAGGGCACTCATTAAGAAAATTGTAAAATCAGCAGTACAGTGTAACGAATGGCAGTGAAGAAATCAAAGGCAGATGAAGATTTGTTAAAATTCATTGTTTCGAAGAAAAACAAATTTTTATTGTGTTCTTGATGTTGTAAATTGCAAATCTCATGGAGATGAAGCAGAAAGGTTGTGAATAATCTATATTGTCAGAATGAATGCAAAACTGACAAAAATAGGAAAAATTAGCACAAATTAACAGTCTTTTTTGCCAACTTGGGAAAAAGTAAAAATATTGAATTTCTTCATTTTGTAACATTTCAATGATCTTCAAAAGCTTGAACAGAATCCCTATAGTATGGAAGCAGGCCACTCGGCCCATCACCAAGAAAATTGATGAGGGCACTGCAGGAGACATAGTTTACTTGGACTGAAAACAAAAAATGCTGGAAATCACAGCGGGTTAAGCAGCATCTGTGGAGAGAGACCAAGCTAATGTTTCAAGTCTAGATGGTTATTAATCAGAGCATTTGCTCCTGCATTGTTTACTTGGACTTTAGGAAAGCCTTTCACAAGGTTCCACATGGTAGACTAATTAGTTAAATGAGATCACACGGGATTCAGGGTGAGCTTGCCAACTGGATACAAAAATTGGCTTAATGGCTGAAGATAGAGAGTGATGGTGGAGGGTTGTTTTTTGGACTGGAGGCCTGTGACCAGTGTTGTTCTACAGGAACTGGTGCTGGGTCCAGGCTTGTTTGTCATTTATACAAATGACTTGGATGACAATATAGAAGGCATGGATAGTAAGTTTGAGGATGACACCAAAAATGGTGATATAGTGGACAGTGAAGAAGGTTATTAAGATTTCAAAGAGATCTTGATCAACTGGTCAATGGTCTGATGAGTTGTAGATGAAATTCAATTTGGATAAATGAGATTTTCATTTTGGTAAAACAAACAAGGACAGGACTTATACAATTAAAGTCTTGGGTAGTGTTGTAGAACAGAAAGATCTAGGGATTCAGGTATGTAATTCTTTGAAGTTTGCATCACAGGTAGACCGGGTGGTTAAGAAGGTGTTTAGCATGGATGCTTTCATTGCTCAAATGTTTGGGAATAGAAGTTGGGACATCATGTTGAGGTTGTACAGGACGTTGGTGGTGCCTCTTTTGGAGTTCTGTGTCCAGTTCTGGTCGCCCTGTTATAGGAAGGATATTATTAAGATGGAGCGGGTTCAGAAGTGATTTACCAGGATGTTGCCAGGAATGGAGGGTTTGGGTTATAAGGAGAGGCTGGATAGGTTGGGACATTTTTCACTGGAGTACAGGAGGTTGAGGAGTGGTCTTATAAAGTTTATAAAATCATGAGGGGTATAGATAAGGTTAATGGCAGGTGTCTTTTCCATAGAATGTGGGATTTCAAGACTAGGGGGTAAAGCTTTAAGGAGAGATGAGAAAGATTTAAAAAAGACATGAGAGACTTTTTTTTTACACTGAGAGTGATTCATGTGTGGAATGATCTTCCAGTAGAAGTGGTGGATGCGGGTACAGTTACAATATTTAAAAGACATTTGGACAAGTACATGAATAAGAAATGTTTGGAGGGATGGTCAGCATGGACTCCTTGGACTGAAGGGTCTGTTTTCATGCTGTATGACTCTATGACTCTTTATGAACAATTCATCTTCATTATCCAATATTTAAAGAAAATAATTGCAATATAAGACAGAAACATACTGAAAAAGATTCAGTATTTAATGCAATTGAAACTTTCCTGGTGGGCTAGTGGTTGGTTTGGCACTTTCATGCCTGACGTAGTTTGATTCCCAGTAAGAGTGGCATGGTGGTGCAGTGGGTAGCACTGCTGCCTGACAGTGCAAGGGACCCAGGTTTGATTCCAGCCTTTTGTGACAGTGTGAAGTTTGCATGCACCCCCTGTGTCTTTGTGGGTTCTGCCAGGTGCTTTGGTTTCTTCTCACAGTCTAAAGTTATGCAGGTTAGGTAAACTGGCATTGTTAGATTGCCCTGTAGTGTGCAAGGTAGATGGATTAGCCATGGTAAATGCAGGGTTATGGGGATAAGGTAGGGGTCTGGGTGGGATGTTTTCTGGAGGGCCGGTGCAGACACAATGGGCTGAATGTCCTCTACAGGATTCTATAAGTAATAATACAATTTAAAACAGCAATCCAGCTGCTTCTACAAGCCACAACTTTAAATAAATCATTTAGATAATAGAAGTCACATCAATTAAATACAACCACAATGAACAAAGGTATTAAACCTCTAAGCAGATCCAGAAACGTAGAAAATTGGAGCAGGAGAAGGCTTTTCAACCTTTTCAGCCTGATCTGCAATTCAGTATGTTGATGGTTGATCAATCAACTCAATATTCTGTTCTTGCTTTCATCCCAAACCCTTTAATTTGTTTAGCTCTGAAATCTATACCTATCTCCTTGAAAACATCCAATGTTTTGGCTTCAACCACTTTCTGTGGTGGAGAATTTCACAGGCTCACCACTCTCTGGGTGAAGAAATTACTTCTTATCTCAGTCCAAAATGACCTATTCTGAATCCTTAGACTGTGACCCCTGGTTCTGAACTCCCGGTCATCAGGATCATCCTTTCTATGTTTACCCTATCTATGAAATCTCCCGTCATTCTTCTAAACTCCTGTGAACATAGTCCTAAATATTTGAGTCTCTCTTCATTCATCAGTCTTTCCATCCCAGGAATCAGGCTGGTAAACCTTCATTGCAATCTGTCCACAGCCAGAATATCCTTCCTTAGGAAAGGAGACCAAAACTACACACAATAATCTCACCTAGGTGCTGTACAATTGCAGCAAGACATCCTCAAGACATGCTCAAATCCTCATGCTATGAAACTAACTTACCATTTGCCGTCTTCACCACCTGCTGTACCTAACTGTTTACTTTCAGTGAGAGGTGTACGAGGTCTTGTTATAAATTCTCCTCTCTCAATTTATCAACATTATACTTCATCTGCCCACTCACATGATTTGTCCAAATCGTATTGAAGCATATTTGCATCCTCCTAACATTTCACCCTCCCACACAGCTTTATGTCATTTTCATACTTGGAGGTAAGACATTTAGTTCCCTCATCTAATCATCGATGAACATTGTGTATAGCTGGTGTCCTAGCACTAATACCTACAGCAGTCCAGTAATCACTGTTTGCCACTCAGAAAATAGATTTCTACTCTTTGTTGCCTGCCTTTCAACATGTTCTCTACTCCTATCAGTACACTAACTCCCAATCCCACGTGCGTTAATTTAATATGCTAATCTCTTATGTAGGACCTCAGTAAATATCTTCTAAAAGTCCAAGTAAACCACATCTACTGGCCTTCACTTAGCAACTTGACTCATTACATAGAATCATAGAATATTACTGTACAGAAGGAGGCTACTTGGCCCATCAAGACTGTACAGGTTCCTGGAAGAGCTACCTAGCTAGTCCCATTCTCCTGTCCTACATCTGTAGCCCTCTAAATTGATCCTCAAAAAAATTGCAATCGATTTGTCAAGCACGATTTCCCTTTCATAAATCCATACTGACTCTGTCCAATCCTGTTACTGTTTTCTAAGTGCTCTGCTGTTAAATCTTTTACAATAGACTCTAGCATTTTCTCTACCACCAATATCAGGCTAACCCTCCAGTCCAGAGGAACTGTAACAGAGTCTATGGACTCTTGAAAGAAGACCACCAAAGCATCCCCAATTTCTAGGGCCACTTCCTTAAGTACTTTGGGATTATCAGGCCCTGATGATCTGTTGGCATTTAATCCCATTAATTTCCCCAACTCCATTTCCCTCCTAATACTGATTTCCTTCAGATCTTCCCTCTCACTGGATCATGTGTTTCTCAACATTTTTGAAACTTTATTTAAGTCCTCCGTTGTAAAAACAGAACCAAAATACATATTAAATTGGCCTGCCACTTCTTTCTGGACAAATCATAATCATAATATCTGTCACAAATCAATCACTGTACTTCAGAGAGGAAACCAAACTGGATGCATGAAAGAAGCAATTTGTGAGGTACAGAGTTACTTTAGGATTCTAGAAGAAGGCCAAAAAAGAATAGTACCAAATAGGTACTTTTTTATTCCCTAGGTCCAATAGCAGATCATGTTTTAAAATGACAAAGTGGAAAAGAAGCAGCAGTTACCTTTGATAACATTGCAGATTTACTAGAAAAATGCAGCTGCCAGGAATACCTGTTGACTATTTTGTTAATGATTTTTGTGAATTTTATTGTTATTTACAACTAGTACTGATTGAGACAGAATTGTCGTCAGAGTTTCTGATTCGTTTCTTTCAGATACATTACAATCAAAAAAGGAACTCACATTAGAAAGAACTATCCAGGTCATAGTTGCAGCTTAAATCTGAAAACAGCACAAGTGATGAACAGGAACAGAAAGTCAACCTCGTTCAAGAAGCTCATCAGACGTTGTCAACTTTCTAAAGTACAAAAACACCGAAACATCACATGATAGTCCAGCACAAAGGTACTTAAATACTTTGATGCTAGATCTCACAGTTTGAGATGCAGAGTTAAATCATGACACAGATAAAACAATATCTGCTTTAATCATACCAATGCAACTTTTGTAAGAAAGTGGGCCAATTTCAGAGAATGTGCAAAGTTAAAAACAACCTGTGAGTCAGATAACTAATAGTGCTTACTTGTACAAAGTGGTTAACACCTTACACAAAAGAGCATCTTTGGAAGAAAACCCGGATGAACAAGACATACCTCTGTTAGAATGCATTCCCTTCTACGATGATATACCACTTTTGAATGATGCAATAAAACTATTCTCAAGAAATCTGAACCAGATATTATTTTAGATCATACGTGCTAACGATCTTCAACTGATATCAAACTTGGTACCAGGGTGAGTGTTACTGTATTATCCCTACAGTGATTAAGCAGGCCATTTGGCCCATCAAGTCCACACTGACCCACCCCCTATCCTATCCCTGCATTTCCCACCCTAGATGCAATGCACAATTTAGTATGGCCAATCCAGCTAATCTGCACATCTTTGGACTGTGGAAAGAAACTGGAGCACCTGCAGGAAACCCACACAGACACAGGGAGAATGTGAAGACTCCACACCCGAGGCTGGAATTGAAACTGGGTCCCTGGCACTGTGAGGCAGCAGTATTAACTACTGAGTCACTATTACCACTCATTATCTGAAACGACCCCTTGGTGGATGAGAATGAACCTACAACTTTCCTCACAAAGAACAGCATGGCACAAGAACACCACTCAAAATCAAAGGAATTATGAGAATTGTCAGAGAACAGTCCTGATGAAGGGTCCCGACACGAAATGTCGATTTTCCTGCTCCTCTGATGCTGCCTGACCAGCTGTGTTCCTCCCGCTCCACACTGTATTTACTCTGCAGTTATGGCTATCTCCTAGTCACTGAGAACAGTTGTATTATTCATTAACAGGATGTGGGTGTCAATGCCTAGACTATCATTTATTGCCTATCCCTTTGTTTAACGTCTTTATTCATTCACAGGATGAGGGCATTGCTGGCCAGCATTTATTGCCCATCCCTAACTGTCCAAAGGGCAGTTAGGAGACAGCCACATTGCTGTGGGTCTGGAGTCACATCTAGGCCAGACCAGGTACAGATGACAGTTTCCTTTCTTAAAGGACACTGGTGAACCAGATGGGTTTTCTTAACAATCGAGAATGAACACATGGTCATCATTAGACTCTTTAGTTCCAGATATTTATTGAATTCTGCTGTGGCAGGATTTGAACCTGGGTCCCCCAGAACATTATCTGAGTCTCTGGGTTAACAGTCCAGCAATAATACCACTAGACCATCGCCTCCCCCTCATTTTTCTGGCCCTCTTTTCTGACAGTCCGGAGTCACGTGAGGAAAGGATGGTAGATTTCCATTCCCACAGTACATGAATGAACCAAATAGATTCTTATGACAATAGATAGTTTTACACTCTCGCCTTTCGGCTAGTTTTTCTTTTATTCCACATTTTGATGGAATTTAGCTTTCACCATTTGTCATTGTGGTATATGAAATCTTGTCACGATCCCCGTTCCTTTCTCTCTATCCTCCTTCTTTCCTCGCACCCCATTTTTACTCGGTCTCTCAATGCCTTCCACCCCGCCCTCTCCCACTAACCCCTCTCTTTCACACCTGCATTTCTCCACCATGTCTCTCCCTCTAACTCTCCTTCTCCCCTTCTCCTTATAGCTATGTCTCTCCCTGTCTCTCTTGACCCACCTCCCCATCTCTCCTCCCTGTCTCTCTCCTCTATCTCTCTCCTCTATCTCTATCTCTCTCTCTCTCTCTCTCTCTCTCCCATCTCCCTCCCTTTACGCTCCTCTCTCCAACATCAGCACCACAACAGCAGCCTCTCAGTTGCCCGCACTGGAATGGCTGGAGATGTATGTCAATCATGACGTTTCCTGATTACTATTGGCGAAAACGCCGCATGGGTGGTGTCCCGCTCCCATTGGCTGTCCTTTGTCCATTGTGGATTGGACGTTATCTATGTCCATCAGATGGAGACCCGGTTATGAATGGTTAGATGCGGGAAACGAGGCGGGGGGAGGAGCTCTGATTGGTGTTTGGGCTGGACCCGTTGACGTCAAGGCCGTGGAGCCCCGCCCCTGCTGTCAGGGCCCGAGCAGCAGCAGTAGTGGCGGAGGGAACGGGATTGAGATCCTGGCAGGTAGGAGTGGGGGTCGGTATCAGGATCGGTCGGTGACTAATACCGGGTGTGTAGGAGTCCGACCGATAGAGGCTGGGGACTGGGCAAATAGGAACGGGGAACCGGGGATTGACAGCTGGGACCAGGATAGAGAGAGAGAGAGAGAGATAGATACACCATCACCGTCAGACGGTCGGCCAGGAGCCGGGCATGGAGAGGACATCACGTGGGGTCGAGGACCAGTCTCGCTCGGGCAGGGACGGCCCGTTGCCACGGCGACAGTGTAGGGAGGGGCATGGTTTAAATCCCTGCATGAGGGGAGGGAGAGGAGACAGCCTTGTCTTTCCCCCTCCGGCGACTCTAATGGCGGCAGGAGGATGGAGAAAGAGGGAGGTGTCCCTGAGGTAGGCCAGGGAGTCTGAAAGGTGTTAGGGAGGGGTGGGAGGTTGTGACTGGAGGGGGAGCGGGAAGGGTGAGTGGGGTGGAGGGAGGGCGGTCAGGAGGTGGGAGAGCGTGATTGGGGTAGGGGGAAGACACTGGACTGATAATTTGATGGCTAACAGTGGAGCTGGTTAGAGCAGTGTGTTGATTGGAGAGAGTGCAATGGGGGATGGATGATTGGGAGGAGACAGGGATAAATACGGAGGGGAAAGCCAGACTGGCTATGACTTTCCTTGTTTGTCTTGGAGCAAGGTTAATAACAATTAAGCCTTTAACATTTTTTTAATGTAATTGATACCAGATGGCATGCGATAATGGTATGAATGACCAAGCCTTAGTCAAAAAATGGTTTAAGGAGTGTCATAACTGACAAAAGGGATCTTGAGAGGGAAGATGGGGTAAGAGGGCCCAGGCATCTGAAGCTGTGGGCACTAATGGTTGAGCCATTGAAATTGAGATGCTGAAGATGGGGGGTAAAAAAAGAGTACAGTACAGATATTTGTGTGGCTGTGGGACTAGAGGACACTGCAGAGATATGAGGGGCAAGACCATGGAGAAATTTGTAAGCAGGATGAGAATTTTTAAAATTGAGAGATCGCTTGACTGGGAGTCTGGTATAGGTTGGTGAGCACAAGATGTATAGGGGGACAGAATGATATAAAAGTGCAGTTGGGAGCTTATTTTGGGGTCAATAAATGCCACCAATGCTTAGACTCGAACAGTTCCTTGATAATTAAAGGAAACTACTTCTCACCCCAGTGCTGAATATTGGATAAAGTCAGAAGTCACATGAAACCAGTTATAGTCCAACAGGTTTATATGAAATCACAAGCTTTCGAAGTGCTGCTTCTTCAGCAGGCAAAGTGAGCAGCAAAGGATGATGAAGCAGCAGTGCTCTGAAAGCTTGTGATTTCAAATAAACTTGTTGGACTATAACCTTGTGACCTGTGTCTTCTGACCTAGTCCACTCAGTCCAACACTAGCATCCAGCGATAACTTAAAGGCTGCACTTCAATGTCAAATTGTTCTTAAAGGTGCTCAGCCTTCAGTGTTCTTTCTGGGAGTTTATTCCAGACATTTTATTTTGTGTAATTCAGAATTTCCTGACATCAATTTTAAATCTGTCATTTCCTAGCTTGAACATGTGATTGTAGTCTTTGCTCTCAATTGAGTTGAAAGTGACTTTTCCATATTTACCTATTTCAATCTCTTGTTGAGCTCTATAAGTCACCTCTGATACCTCTCCTCCAGGCTAATAGGCTTGAGCTTTCCTAATCTGGTCTCAGCAAAAGATCAACCTTGTGGTTCCTTTTGCACAGCCTGCGGTATTTCAGCATCACTAGAGGCTATCAGCGAGAGTTTTGAGAGATCTGTACAAAACAGAAATTACATGTATGGTACTTGTTGTAGTTGTTACAGTTGGGTCATCTACTATCTGCCAAGGATACACACTGTTCTAAGATTATCTATATGTAAAGTTTGAGGAGTTTAATTATCTGAGTGAATGAGTTGAGTTTGGATTAGACAGATATTTTTAGTGTAGTGAATTATATTAAATGGGGATGTGGAACATGGAGCAGGAGTAGGCCATTCAGCCCTTTGAGCCTGCTTCAGCCATTTAATAAAATTTATGACTTATCTGATTGTAGACTCAAATCCTTGCAATGCTGGTGAAGTAACAATGGCGAAACAGGAAATAGCAGAGGTGTTGAATAAATTTAAAGTGTCTGAATAATCCACAGTTCTTTGTTTTTACTCTTGAGTTGAATAAATGCTTTGACCCGTCTCCATAGAGGAAGACACTAGTAGCATTTCAAAAATTCAATCAAGGGGCAAAAGGAGGTGAGGAAATAAATACAATCTCTACCACTAGAGAAAATGTACTAGGGAAACTATATTGAGGCTAAAGATCATTAAGCCCTTTGGACCTAATGGGATGGATCCTAGCGTGTTAAACAAAGTAGCTATGGAGATAGTGATACACAAGTAGTAATTTTCCAAGAATCCTTAGATTTTGGAAAAATCATAGAGCAGGGAAGTGGACTCTTTGGTTCAACTCATCTGCACCAACCAGACATCCCAATCTGACCTAGTTCCATTTGCCAGCATTGTCCCATGTTCCTCTAAACCTTTCCTATACCCATCCAGATGCCCCTTAAATGTTGTAATTATACCCACTCCTCCACTTCATCCAGCAGCTCATTCCATACATGTGCCATCCTCTGCATGAAAATGTTACCCGTCAGGGTCTTTTTAAATCTTTCCCCTTTCACCTGAAACCTATGTTCTCCTTTTGGGATGCCCCCACCCTAGGAAAAAGACCTTGGCTGTTCACCCATCCATGCTTATCGTGATGTTATAAACCTCTCCTATAAGGTCAACCCTCAGTCGCCAAGGCTCCAGGGAAAATAGCCCCAGCCTATTCGATGTCTCCCTAAACTTAAACCCTCCAATCCTGGCATCATCCTCATAAACTTGAGATGGTACAGAAAAAGATTAAACAGCATCTGCCCTATAGAAGGGTGACCAAAACTGCACACAGTATTCTAAGTATGCTCACCAATGTCCTGTACAGCCACAATTTGATGTGTCAACTCCTATAAATAGGTAAATATTCAAGCATCCCAAACTCCTTCACCACTGTCTACCTAAGACTCCACTTTCAAGGAACAATGCACCCGCACCCCAAATTCTTTGTTCCACAACACTCCCCAAGGTGCTACCATTAACTGTGTAAGTCTTGCCCTGATTTGCCTTTCAAAGATGCAGCACTTTTCATTTGTCCAAATTAAACTCCATTTGCCACTCCTCGGCCTGTTGGCCCCTCTGATCAAGGTCCTGTTGTACTCTGAGATAACCTTCTGTCCACCACACCACCTATTTTGGTGTAATCTGTGAACTTGCTAACCATGCCTCCTATATTCACATCCGAATCATTGATACAAATGATGAAAATCAACAGACCCAGCACCGATCCTGTGGCATACCACTAGTCACGGGCCTCCAAAAAACAATCTTCTACCACCGCCTTCTATCTCCTACCTTCAGGCCAATTTTGTATGCAATAAGCTAGCTCCCCTGGATCCCATGTGATTTAACCTTACTAACCAGTCTACCATGCAGAACCTTGTCGAACGCTTTGCTGAAGTCCTTACAGTCAACATCTAACTGCCTTTGAAATCTTTGTCCTGCGGGATTGAAAAACTGTTGATGCAGCACCTTTATTTTGAGGGTATGGGAGACAAATACTGATAACTGTCGGCCAGTTAGCTTTACATCTGATATTAGGAAATATTAATCTGTTATAAGGAATGTAGTAGAGCATTTAGAAACACATGATATGATCAAACAGAGTTGCATAGCTTCCCTAAGGGTCACATTGTAACTTTGGCCTTTCTCTTCCCTATTTTGTTTATTTATTGGTTTATTTATGTAGCTTTTGCTGCTTGTTTGGATATTACTTGCAAGTTTACCCTCAAAATTAAAACGAATATCAATTTTCTCACTTTCTTTTAAGAGACTAGAATGTAGTTCTTCAGTACCTGGGCATTTAGCCGCCGTTCACACCATCAGTTTACTCAGTTCTTCACTGGTGATTATAGCTTTAAGAATTCTTCCTCCTTTCCATTTCCTGATCTGTTGCTGCTTGTGTACCTTGCATGGTAAATACTGTTGGAAAATACATGGACACTGTATCTGACATCTCATTTTCCATTTTCAATTCTCCAAACTTGCCTTTTATAGGACCAGAGATAGTAGGAACTGCAGATGCTGGAGAATAACGAGGTGTAGAGCTGGATGAACGCAGCAGGCCGAGCAGGAAAGTTGACATTTCGGGCCCAGACCCTTCTTCAGAAATAGGGGAGGGGAAGGGGGTTCTGAAATAAATAGGGAGAGAGAGGGAGGTGGATAGAAGATGGATGGAGAAGATAGGTGGAGAGGAGACAGACACGTCAAAGAGGCGGGGATGGAGCCAGTAAAGGTGAGTGTCGGTGGGGAGTTAGGGAGGGGATAGGTCAGTCCAGGGAGGACAGACAGGTCAAGGGGGCGGGATGAGGCTAGTAGGTAGGAGATGGAGGTGGGGCTTGAGGTGGGAGGAAGGACAAGTTAGGGAGGCGGGAACAAGCTGGGCTGGTTTTGGGATGAGGTCGGGGGAGGGGAGATTTTGAAGCTTGTGAAGTCCACATTGATACCATTGGGCTGCAGGGTTCCCAAGTGGAATATGGCATTGTTGTGGCACTGCAGGAGGCCCAGGATGGACATGTCATCTGAAGAATGGGAGGGGGAGTTGAAATGGTTCGCGACTGGGAGGTGCAGTTGTTTAGTGCGAACTGAGCGTAGGTGTTCCGCAAAGCGGTCCCCAAGCCTCCACTTGGTTTCCCCGATGTAGAGGAGGCCACAACGGGAACAGCTGCTTGATGTGGAAGGTCTTCTTGGGGCCTGGACTTTCCTGCTCCTCTGATGCTGCTTGGCCTGCTGTGTTCGTCCAGCTCTACATCTTGTTATCTTAGATTCTCCAGCATCTGCAGTTCCTAGTATCTCAGTAGATTTCTATTCTCTTAACAATGCTCATTTAACCCAGTTACAGAGGAACCAGTTTCAGCTGACCCATTAATTAAGCCCATCTGCAACGAAGTGAAGACATTGCCTCCCTTGAACAGGGTTTTGCAACTTCGGAGCTTAAACTGTGGGTTTCAGTTGAATACTAATAACAAAAAAATTGAAATCGTCAAACGATTTAGGCTTCTTATCCACCAAGTGCCATCCTTCAGTTGTTGGTATTTTTAGGTTAATGAACTGAGTCTGGATTAGGCAAGGACAGAATTTTGGTCCTACCCTGTAGTTGGAGTAGTTTGAAGTGACAAATTTAGCCTGTTGGTTTCACTTGGGTGATTTTGCTGTTCCTTCTTGGAAGGTTTAAACTTTGCCCTTAGTCAACATGTTGCCTTTTAAAAATGACTTCTCTTGACCTGAACTTTACAGTCTGTATTTGTCACTGCTTCAGAATGGTTTGCATCCACTCCTGACACAAGCTGATATTGCAGACAGAGGAGGAAAGCATTTCTAGCTCTAATGTTGTAACTACCTAATATCAAAACTGTGAGACTTAAATCATGATTTCTGCTGGTGTTTGAGTGCACAGCATTATCTTTTTAAGATGTTAAGATCTATGTCGTCATGATGCTTTCGGAGAAGTGCGGGGAGTTCCCCTCCCCACCTCCCCAACCCCATGCCATTCTTCCCAACTTAGCATCAAAATAGTTACATTCTCAGTTCTGATTTGCTGTTTATAAAAGACCTTGCCATGTGAAGTTATCTTCCCATAATGTTTCATAACAGTGAGTGCGCTTTGAAAAAGACCTTCATTGATTTATGACAACGTGAGGTGCAAGTTCTTGATTTTTATCATACAAAAATCTGTTGCCCAGCATTTATTGAGTAGTTTAAATCTGCCTCTTGCCAATTAGGTATGGAGGTGTTTTTTGAGATGAAGTGCCGTAGCACATTCTGTAGTGGGGAGACTGTCATGAAACTGCCTCAGGGCCATGTTATGCTGTTAGTATTAGACATGAGTTTCTTTCCTAAAATATTAAATTTTCTTCTGGTGGAAGTCAAAGGAGGCTCAACAGGTAAAAACCATGAGAGATTTCTACCTCCCAAGGCTGGATGTGGCTGTGAGTTAAGAACATGAATTATGCTTCAGTGTACGAGCCAACATGAGCACATTATTGAAAATCTATTGCTTTTGAAGCATACTAATCTCTACCATATTGTGTAGCTTTTTTCATTGCTTACACTGTATTCCTCTGGTGTCTGTAACTAATTGACGGAGAGATAATGGTACGAGCGGGAGAAAGCTTAGAAAAGAGAGGAAAGGTGTGTGGTCAGCTACTAGTTGTACAAAACTGTGTGGTAAAAAGATTAACCTTGACATGCACCCTCTAGAGTATGAAACCAACTGCTTTCTGGTAGAAATGTCAGTCAATTTTGCTAGAAAGAATGCACCTAATTAAGATGTTCCCATCGTTGATGGAGGAAAAAATCATTGCACTAAAGATGTGGAGAAATCCTTTGGTATTGATGTACGATGTTGACCCAATGGTGTCTGTAATCCTGTTAGTATCCTTTGTCGGGTAGCATGGTTTTTATGCTGATTTGAAGGCATCTTTAACGGTGCAGCCCTAACAGTGTCAACTGTCTTGGACTACCAATCTTGATTTTGGTCCTCATGATCTGGAGTGGTACTTCAATTCAGAATTTGTAACAGAGTTGAAGGGTTACTAAGTGAAACCAGTGCATGAACAGTCTTGACAGTGCTGACCCCTGGGGAGCCTCACTATAAATTTCCTGTAGTCTGGAAAAAAACGCACTGTATTGTATCCTGACACTCAGCCAATATCTGTACTGCTGCAGTCCCTAAAATTCCATTGACTTCAACTTTGTTGGAAAGTCTTTTGGTGATTTATCAAATGCCACATAATAGTCAATATGCACCACATCAACAGCATTGCCCTCATCAAGCATATGTTATCTCATTGAAAAATTCAAGCTGGTTCATGAAATATAGTTTACCGTTAAGATGGCTTTTCATATTGCATCTGCATTTGCTGAAATGACAGCTAATTTTAGAGGTCTGCAGAAAAAAGCCCTTCAGCCCCTCAGTTCTGTGCTGGTCAAAACAACCATCTAATTATTCTAATCCCATTTTCCAGCACCTGGCCTGTAGGCTCATGTACCTTGGCATCACAAATGACCATATAAATACTACTTAAATGCTATGAAGATTTTTGCCTGTACTATCCTTACAGGCAATGAATTCAGGATTCCCACCACCCTCTGGGTAGACTGTCTCAATCAAGTCTCCCCCTCTCAGTCTGAGGAAGATGACCCCAGTCTATTCAGTTTCTCTTCATAACTAAAACTCCAATTAGGCAATACCCTGATAAATCTCCTTTGCACCCCCCCAGTGCTATCATATCACACTTTGTGTGTACGTAGTACATTCATTGATATTAAATTTTCCCTGTGGTATAGAAACGGGATGGAATAAGCAAGGAGTTGCCCTAGTTGAAAATATGTACTGCTATCATTATAAACAAGTTGCTTTTTACAAAGTCTCAACCCCATCTTGTGCTTTCAAACCCTGGCACTGGAGACTAGCTGCAAGTTCCAGCTATTGTTCACTTAGCTTCTGGTAGCAGGGAAATCAGACAAAAATGTTTAATTTGAGCCACTAATTTAGTTCTCTCATCAGACGTGTGTGTGTGTGTGTGTGTGTGTGTATGTGTGGGGGGGGGGGGGGTGCATGAAAGCAAATAAATAAAACGCATCCTGCCCCACAATTGATCAGTGTCTGTATTGTGGACTATTCCCTTACTACTCATGGCCTCACTAATGCCCTCTATAGAATTGATAGGTCCAAAGGCATTTTCATTGAGGTATTCAGCAGTACCACTCACTAAAACACCCCTCTGTAGGTCAGCATAATTAGTCAAAGGATTTTACTCTGTTATGGAGGGGGAATAGCTGAACCCCTCTGATAGTTGAACTAAAACACAAGCCTGAATCTGTTATGATGTGATTAGGGGTTCCCTTTTAATAATTACCTCAAACACCCAGAGAAGCTCGCCTTTCCCCTTGTAATCTATTGAGTGGTTAAAAGAAAGAAAATCCCTGATATCCCCTTTACAAGTAACAAGAAATAATTTCACTATTTAACCCAACAATGAACAAATTAACAGAATTACCATCAAACCGAACAATTTCCCCTAAGACGACTAACTGCTTCCTAAACTGGTCTAAATTCTACTGGAAAACTGTTCAAATAAGCACAAGTTCCACTTAAGAGAACAACGAATTATAACTTCATCTCTACAAGTTCACACAGACTGTCTTCTGGAATATTCTGTCATCTCTGCTGTCTTCACAAGTGCCTTTCTTCGACTAATTCTGCAGTCAGGGATGTTTTGTATGTAATTTTTTCAATGAGGACTTTGAGCTACAATATCTTAAGAGAAAGCCCATCCATTTAATCAAAGTGCTGAATGGTGCTAACTCTGGCAGGTGGCAGATTGATCATCTGGATTTTCCAAATGTGCTCATCTTGTATACCTGCAATGACATAATCAAATTCTTATAATGTGATTAGCTTCAGATTGTCAACACCATCAGTTTTTAAATTCTATCAGCTTTCTGTATTTAGGTGCTTGGTTTAAATTAATTGGCCAAATTCATACTTGTTGTCTTGGTTAAAATGCTGCATGGTTGTTCTATACAAAATATTTCCGTTCAGGCACTCTGTGTACCTGCATTTATAAACTTCCAAGCACAGACAAGGCACAAGCTCTTAAAGGGACCATGGCACTTTTTTCCTCACAATCCTTTTTACCAACAAATTCTAAGTTCCTGCCTTCCAATTCATGAATCTCTACCCAACTTCGTGACAACTCTGAATTTTTGGTTCATGTCTCTCCTAATCTTTGACAGTGCCCAACATCCACCTCCACCATCCCCCCCCCATTCGAGGGTGTGACTGATTTCTACTGGTTGATGTGAATCTATTACTCTCTCTCTCATTCGTTTTTCAGTCTTTTTAAGGACTGTTGGGAGCTGTGGTATGTTCTAATCCTCTCAAGTGCGGTTTGATTGAATGATAAGCTCATAGTTTTTCAAGCTTTCTACCCTGTCTGGAATAGAAAATGACATTGTACAAAATCTTTACTCAAACTCATTACATTTAATAGGTTGATTAATTCCTCATAGCTCTTCTCTGCAGTTGAATTTCTGATTTTGCGTTTAATGTGAATTTACACTGAGCAGATATCAATATGGAGTTCGAATGGTAGTGAACAAGTAACTTACTGTAGGAGATAACCAGAAGGGTCTAGGCCCGAAACGTCAGCTTTCCTGCTCCTCTGACGCTGCTTGGCCTGCTGTGTTCATCCAGCTCTACACCTTGTTATCTCAGACTCTCCAGCGACGGCAGTTCCCACTATTACTGTAGGAGATATGCCTTCCCCTTACCCTGTTTTCCACCTTGTTCTTGATAGTAGTAGTGACTTTTTTGGATATGTAGTTGGTCGGAACCAGACAGGAAAGGTTAATGCTGGTTCGCATCACTAAAATAGATGGGTAGAGAGTTGGTTAGGGACACAGAATGAATGAATTGAGACAAATCCTGTGTTTGGAAGACTGGTGTATGTGTTTGGAGAGCTTCCAGTGCATATGTATCATTAGATTTATTTATCTCTCTTCTTGTGACACTTTGCACAGTCAGCCCAAAGATGTTTTGGGAAGTCTGGAGCTGTGTTCTGTATAACATGCCTGTGTCAGAGTTTTAACTGTTGTCGTGGTGCTTACTCAACACTTATAAGCTAAGTATTTTTGATTAGATTCTCCAAAACATCAGAATTTTAAACAACTCATGAACTTAACAAATCACTTTCTAATGGTGGGAAATTATTCTGTATTTGTGAGCCATTGATTTGTCTTTTCCAATATCTGATGTAATGTTCCTCATCAGTCTCAATCTGCTGCTGTTGAGGTGGTTGACCAAGCAGTGTTTCTCCTTTGACCAGATTGGGTCTGCCCTTAGTTATATACTCACCTATCCAAATATAAAACTGAATGTCTTCAGCATTGATTCTCATCCAATTCCTATATCCTACTTAATATTTTCCAGGGTTTGGATCCCTTCTCCTCTGTATCCTGTCATGGCTCCTTGATGCATAATTTGCAGGTATGGGGTTATCAACCATGACAACATATACAATATGAGTTAAGTGATCTGTTTTCTCTTCACTACCCAGGTAGCTTACTTCTACCTTCCAACCTCTGTCAGACTGTGTTCCTGAAATCATTGTCCCCTTCAGACTCCATTTCTTCAATTCTTTCTGACAGGCCTCCCAGCTTCCACCCTCTCGGAACTTTGTCTCACCAAAATATTGCTGTTGTAACCTGTCTTACTTGCATAGCATTCTGTCCTGTTTGTCTCCATCCTTTACACTGGCCTTCTTAGTGCCTCAGATTGAAAATTCTCAACCTTGCATTTAATTTGTTTCATGATTTTGTCAATCCTGACCTCTGTTCTTCTGAATCTGGCCTCCTTCACAATTCCCCTTTCTTTACCCCCAAATTTTGGAGCTATGCCTTCAGCTTGTTTGTAACCGAGACGCCTACAGCATGGTTCTCAAACTTTGCCCTTCGCATTGCAACTATTAAAGATACTTACGTTTACCTTTGATATCAAGCAGTTCAAAATCTACCACCTTTTAAAAGAAAATAATATAATTGTACTGCTGGATGGATTTCATAGCTCAAGCTGATGTCATCTGAACTGAAACAACTGTGGATGCTGTAAATCAGGAACAAGAACAGAAGTTGCTGGACATGTCGTGTGGATGTTTGACTATTGGAGACAATATGTTAGGATGTTTAATATGTATTGATAATCTGTTGTCCGAGGAGGTCTGCGCTTGTGTGACAAGACTTTATTGGATATTCTTTCATTAAACTAATGGCTGTGACATTCAAAAGTGTAAAGTGCTAGAGAAACTCAGCAGGTCTGACAGCACTGTGGAGAAAGAAACAGTTAATGTTTCAATTTCAAAGAAACTTTTCAGAAATATTAACTTTTTTGCGGTCAGACCTGCTAAGTTTCTCCAGCACCTGCAGTATTTTGCTTTTATTTGTAACAGTTAAGTGTCTGTTACCTTTCAGTTTTGAGCAAGATCATACTGGTTCAATAACATAGCCTGTGAAGAGGCAATTTCTTCAAGATATGTATAGACACTAAATAATTAAACTTAATACTGAATGTTATAACTTCAGTTTTATTGAGATCAAAATGTTGTGTGGCATGACTGCTCACAACTGAAAAATGTAGATTGCATCTAGGGATTCACTTGATCCTGCTGATTGTACCTGACAGAGATAGTAGGAACTGCAGATGCTGGAGAATCTGAAATGGAATTTCTGAAGAAGGGTCTAGGCCCGAAAAGTCAGCCTTCCTGCTCCTCTGATGCTGCTCGGCCTGCTGTGTTCATCCAGCTCTACACCTTGTTATCTCAGATTGTACC
>NC_063369.1:19868591-19881278 GCF_021869965.1 Rhincodon typus
GTTTTTGAAGGCTTTCCATTTTCCAGCCGTCCCTTTACCTGCGAATAACCACCCCCAATCAACTTTTGAAAGTTTTTGCCTGATACTGCCAAACTTTGCCTTCCTCCAATTTGAACCTTAACTTTTAGATGCAATCTATCCTTTTCCATCACTGTTTTAAAACTAATAGAATTATGATCACAAGCCCCAAAGTCCTCCACTACTGACATCTCAGTCACTTACCCTGTCTTATTTCCCAAGGTCAAGTTTTGCTCCTTCTCTACGCCATCCAAGCCCTTAACACTGTCGCAGTCCCACTCTGTTTGGAAATTTAAAATCCCTTACCGTTTCTCAACTTTGTGGGGGTGGGGGGGAGCGGGGGGTGGTGGTCTTGTGTGGTCTATAGTGCAATCCCAATCAGGTGATCATCCCTTATTTCCACCCAAATAACTTCACTAGATGTAGTCCCTGGAATATGCTCCCAAACTACAGCTGTAATGTTAACCCTAGTCAAAAAGGCCATACCCACTCCTCTCTTGCTCCCTTTCTATTCTTCTAGCATTGATACTCTGGAACATTTAGGTGCCAGTCCTGTCCATCCCTGAGCCACGTCTCCTTTTCCAAATATCCCAGTCCCATGTTCACAACCATGCCCTGAGTCCATCTGCCTTACCTGTCAGGCCTCTTGTATTGAAATAAATATGGTTTAATTGATCAGACCTACCTCGTTCTGTAATTTGCTCTTGACTGCCTTGATTATTTGACTTGCTCCTTTCCCCAGCTGCACCAGCTTCAGACTGATCTCTTTTCTCACTGTGTCTCCACACCTCCTAACTAGTTTAAATCCTCCCGTGTAACTCTAGCAAATCCTATTGCTAATGTATTAGTCCCCTTCCAGTTGTTGATGAATCTCTCTAACTTGTAGCTCTCCTAGAGAGAATAGTCTAAAACACTTAGATTTAAAAATCTGCCTTCAGGAGCTGAACAGAGCACTTCTTTTTGCTTCAGAGATGTCACTTTTTAAGATATTCCATTCAGGAATATTTAAGATTATTTGTGGCCACAACATATTTTTGGCCAAGCTTGGATAATTATGGTCTTGGGGTGCTGTGTTGGAGTGTGGTGAGTTAAATGCCTTTGATATTGCAATAAGAGATTTATAGAAGATACTCCAAATGTACAGCCATACATGGAAATGTTGGCCCAACCAATTCATGATGGCATTTATCCTCCTGGAAAATTTAGTTCCTACCACATTTGGCCCATGCCGCCTTCTCCCTCAACCCAGTAGGTTTTCAAATTTTTGGTAAGTAGATCTAATTTCAAAATAATTAGCATTTTACACCTCCCCATCTAAACTGTGATTCTATACATTATTTATAATGTGAAAGCACTGTGAAGAGCTTTCAATAATACTTAAGTGGCATCTATATACACAGGTCTGAGATTACTGTGCTGTTAAATCTCTATGCCCGGTGTAATGTTTGACAACCCTCCTCAATCACTTTGCACTGCCAGATTGAACCTCTGCTTTATCTTTTCTGTCATAGCAGAAAATGTTTTATTTAATATCAGCTGTTGGGACATAAAGAAATACTATTATTGCTTCTTTCGGTTTGCTTTGCTGCTTTTAGTGGAACGTGGTGGGTTCAGTAATAATGTTACTGGACTAGTAATCCAGAAACCTAGATTAATGTTTTGGGGCATGGTTCAAATCCCACCATGCAGCTAGTAACTTATAATTGAAAGCTAGTCTCTGTAACAGTGACTGCAACCATCAATTGTCTTCAAAACCCATATGGTTTGCTCGCTCCCTTTATGAAGCAATACTGTCCTCTTTACCTGGTCTGGGCAAAAGTGGCCTAATGGTCCCCTAAAATAGCTGAGCAAGCTGCTCAGCTCAAGGGAAGTAACCTGTCAGCAGTAGACATATCAATGAATGAATTTAAAACAGTTATCTGATACCAGTAAAACATGGCAGGGTCTGCTTTTAACTGAAAGCAATCCAATATTAATGAGACAGATCTTAAGGAGGTACCAAACTCTAGATGCATTATTTAGGTCATAAGTACATTTAACTTGGAGTGCCCCATTGCATTTAGGGCCTATTTTCTTAAGCTGATCTCCCTGTTCCATGCAAGAGATGGCCAAAACTGTGACGGTGTTTGTTCTTGAATGGTCACAGAACAGATTCATCAACTCATTCTGTTTTTACACTTGTGCATCAAGGTGCTACAACAAACGTTGCTGAATCGATATGTATTTCATATTTTCTAATCTATTTCATATTGAAACCTGATTCTCAGGCGTCCTGACAGTGTAGATGTTGAGAGGATGTTTCCCTTTGTGAAGTAATCTAGAAACGGGGGTCATAATTTTAAAAAAAGAATTCCTATTGAACACAGGTGAGGAGGAATTTCTTCCTTTCAGGGGCTGTTTAATGTTTAGAATTCTCTTCCCCAGAGACCAGCAGAGGCTGGGTCATTGAGTGTATTCAAAGCTGAGTTCGACACGTTGGTCAATGAACAAAGAGTTAAGGGTTAGGAGAGTACAGGTAGAAAAAGTGAGTTAAGGAAACAAACTAATCAGCCATGATCTATTTGAGTAGCAGAGCAGGGTTAATGGACCAAATGGTTGTCTCCTACTCCTAGCTCTGACTTTTCCCACTATATGATAAAGGCATTTTTTTTGTGTCACAAGTTAGCACCAAAAAATGCAAACTGTGAGAAAATTGAATTAAGAAGAATTACTGTTGGACTTAAGAAGGAATGCACAACAAATTATAACATTAAGAACCATAAGGCAGAACATAAGACTAACAGGTAGCCTGAAGCTAAAATTCTGCTTATTAATTGAACTTCTGGTCATTTGGTAGTACAAAACTTGAGTATTGGGCTGAAAAAAAAAGGTATTTCGTCAAAGCTTTTTGTCTTTTTACATGACTGTTTTGTGTAATAATTAGGTCTGGCTGCTCAGTATCACATGCTCAACTACCTAATACATCAAGCAAAATCAAGTACATTTATTAACTCAATCAACAGATTCAGTGTTATGAAGCATGCTGCATTAACCACAGGATTTTAAAATATTGTGGATAACACAACACAGCAGAACACTTAGTAGATTAAAGTGTATAAGAAAAAGAAGACTGTCTCTTTTCTATTGTTTATGTACAAGTAACGCCTTGGACTGGGGTGTGATTTTGCTTTAGGATTTCTGTTTGATGCAGGAACATTGGGTAACGATTGATACTGTCAACAAATCTCACGGTCAGTGAGGACTCTCGGGGTATCCAGCATAAGTGCAGCCATTAACATCATATTTGCTGGCTTGTGCATTAAATTATTTTAGGGACTACCTAGCACTCCCAAGAGCACCATATCACATGCCACAGTAGTCCCATGGAAAAATTTAAATGCATGCAAATGTGCAACTAACGACTGAAGTGATCTCCACACTGAATCAATCCAGTAGTTACTTACTGCCCATGTGCAGGAAGAATAGGCATGACTCCATACTGCCATGGCCATAAGATGTAGCAGCAGAAGTAAGTCATTCAGCCCATCAAGTCTGCACTACCATTTGGCCATAGCTGATCTGATAATTCTCAACTTCACTTTGCCTTTACCTCATAACCCTTGATTGTCTTAATGATAAGAAATCTTTCTATCTCAGCCTTCAATATTCTTAATGACCCAGCCTCTGAATCCTTCTATGGTAAAGAATTCAATATGCTCTTTACTGTCACAGGAAAGTTGTCCTCATCTGTTTTAAGTGAGCAGTCCCTTACTCTGAGGTTATGCCTTATGGTCCTAGACACTCGCTTAAGGAGAAACAACCTTTCTATCAAACCTGTCAACTTGTATGAATCTTGTATGCTTTAAGGTCACCTCTCATTCCCCTAAACTTCAATGTGTACAAGTCCAACCTATTCGAGCTCTGCTCAAAAAATTGGCCTATCCATAGCTGGTCTCAATTTGTGAGCTTTCTCTAAACTGCCAGAATGTCTTTCCTTGGATAAGGTAGTCAAAGTTGTTCACTGTATTCCAGTGCGGTCTAATTAGTGCCTTGTATAATTTTAGGAAAACTTCCCTATTTTCCTATTATTTTATTTTCCCTATACTTTATTCACTTCTGAAATAAAGGGGACAGTCCATTTGCCTTTCCTATTACCCAAACTAACTTCGTCACTTATTCATGAATACCCTTAAATCCCTATGGTGAAACTTTCTGCAGTTCTTAATCCTTTTGAATAAACACTCAGCTCTTCTATTCTTCAAGCCCAGTGCATAAATTCGCACATTCCCTGCATAATATTCCATTGGCCAAGTTTATGCCTGCTTGCTTAACCTGTCTCTATCTTTCCATAGACGTCTGACATTCTCACCACTATTTTTGTACCATCCTTAAACATAGTGATTATAAACAAAGTTGCGGGAAAAGCCCTGCAGGTCTGGCAGCATCTGTGAAGGAAAAAACCGTTTAATGTTTCGGGTCCGGTGACCCTTCCTCAGAACGGAGTGATTATAAAATATTAAATAATATAGTGATTATAAAATTCACTTCCCTCATCCATATATATTGTCAGTAATTGTGATCCCAGCATTAATCCCTGTGATAATTCACCAATTGCAGTCTACATCCTTTTTCAGTCTTCAATTTAGCTCAGTTGGCTAGAGGGCTGGTTTGCGATGCAGAGTGACACCAATAATATGAGCTCAACTTCCACACCAGCTGCATCTTCACTCGTTCTTGCAGATTCCTACTGTAGTTTGCAGAATCAGCCCCTCATGATGGGTGTTCTTGCTTGAAGCAGTTTGAGAATTTCTGAAGGATGCTTTCAGAACCCACTGTGAAATTGCTTACCTGTTAATTCTTGCTGTTGGCATTCAAAGTAGACTTTTGCTTCTCCAAGCCATGATGCTTTGTGAACTGACACTTCAGTTTTGCAGATTTTTCTGCTTTGTGTGAAGTCTTTAAATGACACTTCAATCAGTCATTATTGAGCCTCTTCAGTCTAATACGTATGGAATTACCTTTCAATTTTTTGATTGCTATTATTGGACTCACCTCCAGATGGACTCTCCTCCTCAACTTCTCCCCTTGTCTGAGGCATGGGGACCCTCTGGTTAAACCACCAGCAGTTATCTCTCTAATGAGAGAGCAGCACTATAGTCTGGTAAGACTATGGTGACTTTAGTGTTATCACTGTATCACCCTTTCGTGGAGACGCAGATGGTGGTAAAACAGGACAAAAAGCTTTATCTGCAAGGAAAACGTCAGTATTGTTTTGGAATGTCTAAACCTCAATTTCAAAGATCTTATGACTAGTTTAGGGTTGTAGTGCACGCTCAGTTATGTTGATGTCTTGGATTTGGACACAAACCGTGACTAAATTATTTTAAAATAGACAATTATAAGTAAAAAAGCAACACACTTCAATTTGAAAGGAGGAAGTCAGTGGGTCAGACAATGTGAGAGAAACCGAGGAAACTTTACAGTTCAAGGTAGCCTTTCATCAGAACCTGGCAGTTGATTTCATAGTCATGGAGTGCTATAGCATGGGGAGAGGCCCTTAGACCCAAACTAGTTCATGCTGACCAAAATGTCAATCCACATAACCAAATTTCCCTGCACTTGGCCCATGCTCTTCTAAACCTTTCCTATCCATGTATTCGTCCAAATGCCTTTTAAATGTTGTTAATGTACCCGCCTCAACTACTTCCATTGGCAGCTCATTTCCATATGCGCACCACCCTCTTTATATTAAAAAAAAGAAGTTGCCCCTCAGGTTCCCATGTATTCTTTCCCCTCTTAACTGATGTCCTCTAATCCTTGATTCCCCAACCCTGGGGAAAAAGACTGAGTGCATTTGCCCTATTTGTGCCTCTCTATCTTATACATTGCTCTAAGATCCCCCCCTCAGTCTCCTACACTCTAAAGAAAAAAGTCCTAGCTTTCCAATCTCTCCCTATAACTCAGACCCTTCAGTCCTGGCAACATTCTTGTAAATTTCTTCTGTACTCTTTCCAGTTTAGTCACATCCTTCCTGTAGCAAGGTGACCAAAACTGAACACCATACTCCAACTGTAGCCTCACTAACATCCTGCCACATAACTCCCCAACTTCAAAGTACCCTGACTATGCCAAAAGCCACCTTCACTGTCCTGCCTATCTGTCCTTCACCCTCACAGGAACGTATAGACCATGAACTTGAGTCAACACAGCGTGGAGCTGGAGGAACACAGCAGGTCAGGCAACCTCAGAGGAACAGGAAAGTCGATATTTTGGGTCGGGACCCTTCATCAGTTCTTATAAAGGATCCCGACCCAAAACGTTGACTTTCCTGTTCCTGTGCTACCTGACCTGCTGTGTTCCTCCAGCTCAACACTGTGTTGACTCTGACTCCAGCATCTGCAGTTCTTGCTACCACTAGACCTTAAACTCTAGCTATCACACTTTTTAAAAGACCTCCCACATGCCAGAGGTCCCTTTGCCTGCAAACAAACAACTCCAATCAACCACTGCAAGCTTGTCTAGTTCCATCAAAGTTCGCCTTGCCCCAATTTAGAACTTGAACCTGTGGGCCAGTTTTGTCCTTCCCCATAACTATTTTAAAATTAACAAGACTATGGTCACCAGTCCCAAAGTGCTCCCCCACTGTCACCTCCATCACCCGTCCTGCCCTATTCCCCAAGAGTAGGCCGAGTTCTGCTCCTTCACGAGTAGGACCCACTGTATACTGCTTGAGGAAACTTCCTTGAACTCTTAACAAATTCCACCCCATCTAAGCCCTTAACACTGGCAGTCACTGTCTGTGTCAGGAAAATTTAAAATCCCCCACTACAACAACCCTATTGCTCCTGCAAGTCTCCCCTTTCTCCCAAAGAATCCCTACAGTGTGGAAACAGGCCCTTCAGCCCAACAAGTCCACACCGACCCTTGGAGCATCCCACCCAGACCCATCCCCTTATAACCCACCTAAGCTACTCATCCCTGAACACAATGGGCAACTTAGCATGGCCAATCCGCCTGACCTGCACATCTTTGGACAGTGGGAGGAAACCAGAGCACCTGGAGAATGTGTAAACTCCACACACAGTCGCCCGAGGGTGGAATTGAACCTGGGTCCGAGGCGCTGTGAGGCAGCAGTGCTAACCACTGAGCCGCCTTGCCACCCAACCCTGTTCCTCTAATTCCCATTGACCATTTGGGGGCCTATAGTACAACCCCAATAACATCACCATCCCCTTCTTATTTCTTAGCTGTACCCACCCAGTCTCACTGGATGATCCCTCAGTTATTTTATTTCTGACCACTGCTGTGATACTCCTTAATCAAAAATGCAACTCCCCCCCCCCCCCCCCCCCCCCCCGCCAAATAAAAAACCTTTCCTGTACTTCCGTCCCACCTAAAACACCTGTACCCTGGCACATTAAGCCGCCAGTCCTGTCTCTCCCTTAGCCATGCTTCTGTAATAGCTATAGTATCCCAGCCCCATGTACCTATCAATGCCCTGAGTTCTTCATCCTTACTTGTCAGCCCTGTTGCATTGAAATAGATGCAGTTTAATCCAAGAGGCATTCCTTGCTCCCTGTCCTGTTCCAGCCTGACCTGTCTCTTCAACTTGCTATTTCTGTATCTCCTTCCAGCCTCACGCTTGCCACCCTGCTGTTGAGGACCCACCCCCTGCCAATCTAGTTTAAGCCCTTCTTTGCAGCACTAGCAAATCTGTCCACCAGGATATTTGTCCCCTTCTAGTTCCAGTGCAACCCATCCCTCTTGAACTGGTCACCTCTGTGCCAGAAAAAGATCCCAACACTCCAGGAATCTGAATTGCTGCCTCCTGAACCAATTCTTTAGCCATGCATTTATCTGCCATACCCTCCTGTTCTTACCCTCATTAGTAAGTGGCACTGGAAGTAATCCTGAGATTATTACCGTCAAGGTCCTGGTTTTTAACTTTTTTTCCTAACTTTCTCTAAGTCTTAACAGCACTCATCCCTAGTTTTACTGATGTCATTTGTGCCGATGACTTCTGGCTGCTCATCCTTGCCCTTGAGAACATTCTGCAGCTGCTCCGAGACATCCTCGACCCTGGCACCCAGGAAGCGACCCTGGCACCCAGGAAGCAACCCTGTCTTGGATTCCCATTTGCAGCCGCAGAATCTCATGTCTGCCTCCCTAACTATCGAGTCTCCTATCATTAAGGTTCTGTTTACCTTTACGTCTTCCCGTTGTGCCCCAGAGCCGGTCATAGTGCCACTGACCTGACTACTGCTGCTTTCCCCTGAAAGGCCATTCCCTCTCTTCTTCTGCCCCACCCCCAACAACAGTAGCCAAAATTGAATGCTTTGCTTTGTTTTCTACTCTTCATAGATGTTATCTGACCTGTTTGTTTGTTTCTAGCCCTTTTTACTTTTCGTTGTCCTTAATTCTATGTAAGTATTTCACCTGAAAGTATGGGTAACACTGAGTCCAGTAGTAAGAATCAAAAAATATGAAGGATGACTGTAATTTCACATGTTAGATTTATGAAGCTCAGAGGCTAATTTGAAGTGTCATTTAAAGACTTCTCATACAGCAGAAAAATAGGCAAAACTGAAGTGACAGTTTACAAAGCATCCTGGCTTGGAGAAACAAAAATCTGCTTTGAATGCAAAAAGCAAGAAATGACAGGTAATCAGTTTCAGAAAAAGTCCTGAAAGCATCCTTCAGAAATTCCTTAAACTGCTTCAAGCAAGAAAGCCCATGGAGCAGGTCTGACCCTGCAATCTGCTGTAATATTCTGCAAGGATGGGGAGTAAAGATGCTGTGTAAAAGTTAAAAGCCATCCACTTTCTAATGACAGCAGATAAAACAAGAAGCCTTCCATATATATGAAATGTCAGTTGACTGAAAAGCTTCATGAGCAATGGTCACTCTGCAATCCAGCTCAATGAACAGCTAAATTTGGTTGTGCAGTGCAATTAATTTACCTGCATTGAATTTGGGAGAAATTGAAGATTTTCTCTTCGGTGTAACCAGAGCAGGGGAAAACATTAAAGTTACTGAATTGTTGCATTTTCATGGACAATTTAATAGAATCAAACATTTAAGTGGGAGAACTGTGCTGATGGTTTTGTACAGCCTATGTTGACACTGTAAGAATTACAGAGATGGTGTTTTTACAAGACCTGTCATAAACCAATGTGTGATCATGAGAGAGTGCATGTTGTATTGCTAAATCCATGCTTTAAAAAGAATGATAACTAAATTTCAGGCTGTTGTAAATACATTGCTGACAGTTCTCACCATTTTGTGGAGTCCACGTGACCAGAAAAGTAAGAGTTCATGGGATTACATGGAAAATGACCTGTTGCAGTCAAATTTGGCTTGGTGTCAGGAGGGATAAGCTAATGATAGACATATGTTTGTGTGATTAGAAGGTTGTTTGTGGTGGGGATCCTTCCTTCCTTACTGGACTAGTGAGGCAAGCAGAAATGGTGAATAGAATTCAATCCAGACAACGAGGTATAGATGTATGGTTGACTACTGAGAACTGTAGAGAAACAAAGCAACACTTAGATTGCATGTCCACAGACCCCTGAAGGACATGGGATGGGTCGAGAAGCTGATTAGAGGAATGTAGAGAAATTTTCTTTCAGTCGCAGCATGAAACAGTGGTTAAGTTTGAAATGTATAAAATAAAATACTAGTAAGGCCACAAGTTATGAACTGTGTACAGTTCTGGTTACTGCATTGCAGGAAGGATGTTATTATGCTAAAATGAATATAGATGTTCAAAGAATTGAAGAGTTTTGGCCGAGGGAAGTTTTTTATTCGTTCATGGATGTGGGCATTGCTGCCAGGCCATTCCCTATATCCTGTCCCTAATTGCCCAGAGGGCAGTTGAGAGCCAACCACATTGCTGTGGGTCTAGAGTCACATGTAGCTTCCAGACCACGTAAGGTGGCAGTTTCCGTTCCTAAAGGATATGAATGAACCAGATGGATTTTCCAGCAATCGACATGGATTTGTGGACTTTTTAATTCCAGATTTTTATTGGATTCAAATTCTACCATCTGCCGTGGCAACATTTGTACCTGGGTCCCCCGAACGTTACTTGTGTCTTTGAATTAACAGCACAGCAATAATACCATGAGGTCATTGTCTACCTCAATTGGATAGGCTGAGATTTTCTTTGAAACAAGAAGACAGAGGGGAAACTTAAATTGAGCTGTATGAGTATTGAGGGTGAGACAGTGGATAGGAAGAATCATCTTCCCTTAGCAAAATGGTTGATAACCAGGAGTCAGATTTGCTCTAGGCCGTGGTGGTGTCTTTCGATATTTATTTCTTAGAAATTTCATGTCTACCTTTTCGCTCTTCTGTGAGTTTGATAAGCTCATAATCCCTCCATTCTTTACGAAAAAGGTGACTGAAAAAACTGTATCATAACTTTAACGCAATGAACTCATTTTCTAAATTTCTTCCCCTGATGTCAATAACGCTATTTTAATTTCTTGAGAGTTTATGTTCCTTTTAAAGGTATGCAGTCAGGACACTATTGTATAAATTGCAAATCCATATTTTCCAAATAGCTTTGACATTTTCCACATCCAGTTTATCTGTGCTTTCTTCATCAATCGATGGTCTACTTGATAACAATATTATTTCACTGGGTGCTATATCGACGCCAATAAAATGGTGGAGTCAAGCTATTGTACAAACAATAACCACTCTTTCCAAAAACTTTAGTGAGATATTATCCCCAAATCTGAAACTGGTGAAACTCTCATTGTTTAACTTTGTCCTGATCTTTTTTACTCCGAATCAAGGTAGCATTTTAGTCATTTTGTTCCATATACAAGAGATATGCACCCACTGTCCAATACTGCACAACTAAAAGACTCTTCAACCCATTGATGAATGTATTAGTTGCCACCAATTTGTGGCCAATACAATGCCCCTTCATGTTTGATTTTTGAACATTATTAAATTTGGCCAGCTCATGGCATAGCGGTACTTTGAATTGCACCCAAAACATCAACTGATTGCACCCTGAGCATTTCTGTGATTTACGGGTTTCCTGTAAATCTCAATTTCTTTGCTTCTCAAATATCAATAATATTTGTTTCCTCAATTCTATTAGGTACAGTCCTTGTTTTTTATAGTGTTGCCTGCATCTGTGTCTAGACTTAAGGGGTGAATTCTCAGAAGGGATGGGTTACCATTTTATAACTTAACTCAACAATATTCTGTTACTCAAAAAGATAATTGTACTTGAACAGAATTCAAGTCCACACTTTGCAAGTTTTATTTCAGTGAGCCACACTTCTCAAAACTCTCAACCCACTGATTACTAGCTCTCCAGATTTACACAGCCACCTCAGACCCAGTTAACTGAGTTACTATGTCCATTCCATTAGGTCTTGGGCATTCCCTCAGGATAATATTCAGAATCAAAATCAAGCTTACTTGCATTTAGGAATCCCATTAAATGCAATGTATCGTTTTGTTTGAGTAACTTTGGGCTTGTTGACAGTCATTGGGTGTCAGTGGGATGGGAGAGGGTCATCAGTGAGGAAGAGGGCTATTGATTTGGAGATAGAAAATATTGAATAGGGCAGAGGGCTTTTGGGGTGGAGAGAATAATGATTTGAAGGAGAGGGTGGCATTAAGCATTAAATACAGAGTATATGTGGTATTATTACAGTATTATTATCAGTAGACCTCACTGTACTCTTTCCTCCAGTGTGTTGGAATAAGCCATTTGAGCTTGCTCAGCCCTTAGGCAAGATCATGGCTGCTGTAGTTGTGTTCTCAATT
Organism: Rhincodon typus; assembly: GCF_021869965.1. Taxonomy (NCBI): domain Eukaryota; kingdom Metazoa; phylum Chordata; class Chondrichthyes; order Orectolobiformes; family Rhincodontidae; genus Rhincodon; species Rhincodon typus. The sequence goes on from NC_063369.1 coordinate 19,880,382, forward strand.
CCTCCCATCCTGTCTGTGCCCCATGACCCTTGTCTCCAATCCCAGCAATTCAATTAGGTTACTTTTAGATCAGAGATGAAAGAGTCAGGCTTTTTTCACCTCCCAATTATCAACCAATTTGTACTTGTTTTGAGTTCCAACTGAAAGCTACGCAGTATGAACTAGTGTCGTTACATAAGTAACTGGAATGTATTTCGTGTTTTTTAACAAAAGGAAACTATTTACATCAAATGCGTCTGGTGTCTTTTTCTTCAGATCTGTCTTGTATGCAATTGGGTAGGGAGAATTGTTCTGTCAGTGCGTAGGATGGGTGCCAGCCTTGGCTAGAATGTAGGACTGCAGATGAAGGATGCGTTTTATCTTCAGAATTTCAGCATAACTAGGACCACCTAAGAGTTAGGTGATGGTGAGGTCAATGGAATGAGTTTAAATGCTCCTATGTGGGGAAAATGTGTTGAGGTACGAAAATAAGTTAGTTGGTCGTCTATAAAATACTGTTTCAGGCTCAACTGGAGTATTGGTCCAAATCTGGGCAGTGCACTTCAGGATAAATGTGAAGGCAATTTTTAGGAAGGACGCAGAAAAAATTCACAAGAATAATTCTTCATTATGTGGATCAACTGGAGAAGTGGGCTCGCTTGCCTTTGAGATGAGACTTTGGTAGGGAAATTTGATAGCTTATCAATATTATGAGGGGTCTGGCCAGAGCAGATTGCAAGAAAAGGCACCATTGATGAAAGAATTCTGAAAACCAGAGAACACTGATTCTAGATGATGGCAAATCCAACCCAAGGTTAAATTCGCAACTGCAGAAACTTTCTTCTTTTCTCTCTTCCCCCCCCCCCCCCCCCCCCCCAACCCTTTTCTCTCTCTCTCTCCCTCTCTCTCTCCCCCCTC
>NC_063369.1:19881378-19886892 GCF_021869965.1 Rhincodon typus
CTCTCTCTTTTTCTTCCCACAAGTGCTACCAGATCTGCTGAGTTTCTCAAGCAATTTGTTTTTGTTTTAGATCTTCATCTGCAGTTTTTTTTTGTTTTATTTCATTTGCTTCTTGCTGCTTGCATTATGGAATAAGATTCCTGTGGAAGAGAGCCATTATTTTTTAGGCACTCCCCAGTGTGCTGACATTCAGTCATTGTTCCAAAAGTACAGAGAAAAAGCTCACTAGGAAGCCACAACTTGTTTTCTATTTAGAATGGCTTGTTTTAATGTAAATTTCACCCTGAAACTGCAAAATTCTCGAGATAAAGTGCTGATTGAGTGTTGACACTTAGTGTGGCTTGGTAGGCAGCACCAACAAAGCTGTTTCCAGCGATACATCAGAGACATTTGATTTTTTTTTTCCTTCTGCAGGAATATTGCAACAAATAGAAAATTGTCAGTTCATTAGTCTGGGTTATTGTTGGACCAAGGACAATATTCTAATCCACTGCTGTGCACTTTCCATTTTTATTTCTTGAATTTCAAAGTAAGTTTGAAGGTTTTGTCTATTTTAAAAGTGGGTAATGTTTCCAGACCTGTAGACAGGGAGAAACTGCAGTTAGCTGCAAAGGGGGGAGTGAGTGAGTGTGTTTGTCCCGTATTTTGATGTTTATTCAGCTGCTCTGTTAACGAGCTCAGTAGCTGCTTCCAAGCATGTCAACAGCATCCTTTGTGCTGTAGTTTCTGAACATTCCTTTGCCGACAAACGTTAAAATTAAATCTCTGCATTCATCAGTTTTCCATCATGCCAAATTGGTACTTTCGTTCATTATTTTCCTTGTTTCCAATTTTTCAAAACGAACAAAATGAAGATGACATATTTAATGTAATTCAGTCAAGACAGCACTATCGGATTTACATGGGCTTTAGGATCTATTCGAAGGGGCCAAAGCATTTTGATATTCTGCTGTGAAATAATGCATTGCATGTTTCGCAAGCAGATCAGGCCTCAGTTTCTATCTGCCGACAGTGCAACACCCTGTCAGTATTGCATTGGAGAGTTGGTCTTCATTTTTTTTGTGCTCAAGCCCTGGAACAGGACTTAACCTCCCAACCTTCTAACTCTTTTTTTTAATTCACTCGAGAGGATTAGTGTATCTTTGCAGCTTTGGTATCACCCTTGTGAATCATTTTGCACCTTTGCAGTGTCTTCATATCCTTTACGATATCACAACCAGATCTGTGCATACGTGTGAGATAACAAGGTGTAGAGCTGGATGAACACAGCAGGCCAAGCAGCATCAGAGGAGCAGGAAGGCTGACGTTTCGGGCCTAGACACCTTGTTATCTCAGATTCTCCAGCGTCTGCAGTTCCTACTATCTCTGTGCATAAGTGTGGTCTCATTGTGATACAAATGCAATTTGCTTATTTCGAGGCACCTCGTGCAGTATCAAACTTGGCTATCTTACCTGTCTTTTTTTTTTGAAAACTTTATGAATTCATGATGGGCCCATTTTTTTTCTCCTGAAGTCATATTGAACAAAATAGAATCATGTCTAGGAACAAATTTACAAGACAAAGATAGGTTGTTTACCCTCTGGTTCACTGTATCTTGCTTTTGCATTGTTTACGGTTAATTTTTAGACAGCGGGCTCTTGCATGTACGTTTTCTCCTGTAGTGAGCCATATGAGAAAAGAAACTAAATTCTACAGACTGTATCTAATTGAGATTTGTTTTGCCGTAATCAGAAGGTTACTAGTTTGGGTGAAGCTCATGAAGCCTGTGTTATTCGGGTCAGATACACGGTTGTGGGGATTTCACTTGAAAGAGGTGGAAGATAATTTTCAGAGTACTGAACTTTTAAAAGAGTGAGCTCTGCATTTTATTCTCAAGTTCTAGGTTAAAAATTAGTTCTAATGTTCTTGGAGCTTTGCTCCTTTCAATCACATTCCTTAATACAATAGATCAAGTTTATCTGGTAGAAGATTCTTCAGGCCGTGTATTAAGGAAAGGCATGCTGCCTCTGAGTCTAAACTAATTGAGATCACTGTGCTTTCTCAATTAAGTTACATTGAAAGTTGACTTTTACCTGTCTCCATTTGTTGCAATCCATATGACTAGCTTTTTCTGCGATTAGAATCTTGGTCTCTCTTTGCGTTCATGAACTATTATGACTATGTTACAGAACCTTCGCATTTTAACTTAATGAGCATTCGGATATTGGACTAGCTGATAAATTGGGTTCCCATCAAATTTACCGACAGCTTGGAAATCTATTTCTCAAAGAATAGATTCAGCAGTGTAGAAGGGAGCAAGGAGCTAATTTGGAATGTTACACTGGAAGTTGTATTTTTTGGCTGATGCACCAGCATGTTTAAATCAAAGGGAAGCATCCATGTTGAATATGAACACAGACCATACCTTAGTTTCTCATGACATGCTTAGATGGGCTAAGATTCTTAAGGTAAAACAGAAAAGGCAAATTCCCGAGTAGTTTGGAAATCTGGAAAAACAAATGTTGGAAGTCCTCAGCAGGTTCAACAGCTATGGAGAGAGATTCAGGGTTAATATTTTTGGTCATTGCCCGTTCAGCAGATCCGACGATGCTGGACCTGCTGTCAGAGTTTACTGCAGGGAAATGTGAAATTGTCCATTTTGGAGCATGTTGAGTCAATGATGAAAGATCATAGAGTGCTGAGATACAAATAGATTTGGGTGTCCTAATGCATGAATCATGAAAGATTGGTATGCAGGTACAGCAAATAATTAAGAAGTCTATATCGTCGTTTGGGAGGGGAATGGATTGGAAAAAGTAAGGGCATTATGTTTGAGTTTTCAAGTGTCCTTTACCACTCACGCTTGGACGTTTAAACAGTTTTTCCGCCGCCTCCGCCTCTACGCTTACTACTTTTAATCGTGAGCCTAACCCTCCCTCTACTGACCCCTTCTCCCACCTCCAACACCACCACCACCCACCCCCCCACCCCAGACACCACCCCAAGGCCTCCTACCCTCCCTTGACCTCTTCATCTTCAACTGCTGCCGAGACATCAATCGCCTCAACCTCTCCACCCTTCTCACCCACTCCAACCTCTTCCCCCACAGAACGTGCAGCCATCCGCTCCAACCCCAACCTCGCCATAAAACCTGCGGACGAGGGAGGCGCAGTTGTAGTATGGCGCACTGATCTCCACGTTGCTCAGGCCAGACGCCAGCTCTCTGACACCACCTCCTACCGCCCCCTTGATCATCACCCCACCCCCGACTACCAAACTATCATCTCCCAAACCATCCACAACCTCATCACTTCAGGTGACCTCCCACCCACAGCCTCCAACCTCATCATTCCCCAACCCCACACCGCCCGTTTCTATCTCCTTCCCAAAATCCACAAACCTGACTGCCCTGGTTGACCCATTGTCTCCGCCTGCTCCTGCCCCACCGTACTTATCTCCACCTATCTCGACTCCGTTTTCTCCCCCTTGGTCCAGGAACTCCCTCCCTATGTCCCTCCCTCCCTATGTCCCTCCACCTCCTCCAAAACTTCTGATTCCCCGGTCCCCAACACCTCATCTTTACCACGGACGTCCAGTCCCTATACACTTGCATTCCCCATGCACATGGCCTTAAGGCCCTCCGCTTCTGCCTGTCCTGCAGGCCCGACCCAGTCCCCCTCCACTGACACCCTTATCCGCTTAGCCAAACTCGTCCTCACCCTTAACAACTTCTCCTTCAACTCCTCCCACCCCCTACAGACAAAGCAGGTGGCCATGGGTACCCACGTGGGCCCAAGCTATGTCTGCCTCTTTGTAGGATACGTGGAACAATCCCTCTTCCGAAGCTACACTGGCCCTATCCCCCACCTCTTCCTCCATTACATCGATGACTATATCAGCGGCGCCTCGTGCTCCCACGAGGAGCTCGAACAGTTCATCCACTTCACTAACACCTTCCACCCCAACCTTAAGTTCACCTGGATCATCTCTGATACCTCTCTCTGCTTCCTGGACCTCTCTGTTTCCATCTCTGGCAACTACCTGGAAACCGATATCCATTTCAAGCCTACCGACTCCCATAGATACCTAGAATACACCTCTTTTCACCCACCTTCCTGTAAAAATGCCATCCCCTATTCCCAATTCCTTCGCCTCTGCCGCATCTGCTCCCGAGATGAGGCATTCCACTCCCGGAAATCCCAGACGTCCTCGTTTTTCAAGGACCGCAACTTCCCCTCCATAATGGTCGAAAACGCCCTCGACCGTGTCTCTTGCATTTCCTGCAACTCATCCCTCATGCCCCCTCCCCGTAATAACAATCAAAACAGAATCCCCCTCGTCCTCACGTTCCACCCCATCAAACTCCGGATTCAACGCATCATCCTCCGGCACTTCCGCCATCTGCAATCTGACCCCACTACCAAAGACATTTTTCCCTCCCCACCCTTATCTGCTTTCCGGAGGGACCACTGTCTCCGTGACTCCCTTGTTCGCTCCCCACACCCCACCAGCCGCATCACCTTCGGCACTTTTCCCTGCAATGGCAGGAAGTGTCCCTACACCTGTCCCTACACCTCCCCCTCACCCCCATCCCAGGCCCCAAGAAGACATTCCACATCAAACAGATGTTCACCTGCACATCTGTTAACGTGGTATACTGTATCCGCTGTTCCCTATGTGGCCCCCTCTACATCGGGGAAACTAAGTGGAGGCTTGGAGACCACTTTGTGGAACATCTACACTCTGTTCGCGACAAATGACTGCACCTCCCAGTCGCGAACCATTTCAACTCCCCCTCCCACTCCTTGGACGACATGTCCATCCTGCGCCTCCTGCAGTGCCACAACGATGCCACCCGAAGGTTGCAGGAACAGCACCTCATATATTTCGCTTGGGAACCCTGCAGCCCAATGGTATCAATGTGGATTTCACAAGCTTCAAAATCTCCCCTCCCCCAACCGCATCCCAAAACCAGCCCAGCTCGTCCCCGCCTCCCTAACCTGTCCGTCCTTCCTCCCACCTATCCACTCCACCCACCTCAAGCCGCACACCCAGCCACACCTCCCATCTGCTAGCCTCATCCTGCCTTCTTGACCTGTCCGTCCCCCCTGGACTAACCTATCTCCACCCTACCATTTAGAGCACTATAAGCAGTTCTGTTCCCATAGTGTAAAAAATGTGTTGAGTAACTGAGGAAGGTGTAAAAACGATTCACATTGATTGACACCAGAACTGAAATTTTTATTTTAAATCGTTCATGGGATATTGGTGTCACCGGCTAAGTCAGCATTTATTTCCCAGCCTTCACTGCCCAGAGAACAGTTAACAATCAACTGCATTGCTGTGGGTCTGGAGTTACATGAAGGCCAGATAAGGTAATGGTGGCAGATTTCCTTCCCGAGAGGACATTAGTATAGAATCATGGAACTATACAGTACAGAATAACCCTTCAGGACATCGCGTTTGCACTGACAGAAAGCTACTCTAAACCTTTCTGATGAAGGGTCTAGGCCCGAAACGTCAGCCTTTCTGCT
>NC_063369.1:19886992-19899041 GCF_021869965.1 Rhincodon typus
GCCTCCTTGACCTGTCCGTCCTCCCTGGACTGACCTACCCCACCCTAACTCCCCACCTACACTCACCGTTACTGGTTCCATCCCTGCCTCTTTGACCTGTCCGTCTCCTCTTCACCTATCTGCTCCTCTATCCATCTTCTATCCGCCTCCTCGTCTCGTTCCCCCCCCCATTTATTTCAGAATCCCCTTCCCCTCCCCCATTTCTGAAGAAGGGTCCAGACCCGAAATGGCAGCCTTCCTGCTCCTCTGATGCTGCTTGGCCAGCTGTGTTCATCCAGCTGTACGCCTTGTTATCTTGGATTATTGTGTGCTGACCTTTCTAATAGAACATAGACCTGTGTAGCACAGGAATGGGACTTCTGCCCATGATGTCTTGCCAAACATGATGCCAAATTGAACTAACCCCTTCTGCCTGCCTTTGTTCACATCCTCACACTCCTTGCAGATTCGTGTGCTTATCTAAAAGTCCCTTTAATGCCTCTATTGTATCTGCCTCCACCATCACCTCTGGCAGTGCGCTTCAGACTCCTACCACTCTTAGTGTAAAAAAACAACTTACTCCTCACGTCTCCTTTTAATCTTTGCCCCATTCACCTTAAATGCTCGCCCCCTAGTTTTAGACATTAAGGAAGGATATAAATGTTAGAGGCAGGTTAGAGAAGTTTTACTCGACTAATAGTAAGAATGGGCAGGATGATTTGGAGAAAATGTTGGAACGCCTATGCTTGTATCTATTTGTGTTTAGAAGGGAAGAGGTGACTTCATTAAAATATACAAGATTCTGAAGAGTCACAACAGGATGCATGTGGAAAGGATCTTTTGTCTTATGGGGGAAATCTAGAAAAAATGGGCGTTTATAAATAAAATATTGCCCATTTGAGACAGCTACGAGATTTTTCTTTCTTGGAAGACGGTGGAGGCAGCCTTTGAATATTTTTAAGGCAGACGTAGATTGATTTTTGATGAGCAAGAGGCTCAAAGGTTACCAGGGTAGGCAGCAATGTGGATTTGAGGTTAAAATCAGACTAACCATCATGTTGAATGGCAGAACAGGCTTGAAGGGCAGAGTGGCCTACTCCTCGTCGTTCATAAGTTTGTATAGATTGTTGAATATTTCAGCATTTTCTGTTTCTTAATTTGTGAGGAAACTCATTGGGGAAATAGTTGAGAAGGAAATAGAAATAAGAGAAGTGCTAAAGAGATGCTTCATCTATATTTTGGCCAATAAATTTGGGACTCTCAAGTGTTTTAATTTTGAACACAAAAATCTGCTACTGATGCCTTCCACCCCAAATCCCAGAGCCGCCCTCCTGATTACCTTCACAATTCTCAGCACGTACACCTTTCTCCCGCTTTCCCTAAAATCATTTGGATCTTCTGTTCCAGTAACCTCCAGTGCAGTCTCCCTCAAGTCAAGCACTTCTCTGAACTCAATTTCCTTTCCCTCCAAAGGATCATGTATCATAGCCTCCCACTGTTGTGCATTCTTTCAGAAACTCTATCTCCTCTTGTATCACCTGAGGTCTTGACTCAGGAATGCTGTCCTCTTGGCTTGCACCTTAAATTTCAGCTTATTTTCTGGACTGTGCAGTATTTACTCATGTCCACAAAGTACCATAATTGCAATTTACTTTCCTTGCCAAGTTCTCTGTGCCTGCAAGTTACGCTCACATCGCTATAGTCAGTCGTACAGCATGGAAACAGGCCCTTCCGCCCATCTCGTCCATGCTGACCAGGTTTCCTAAACTGAACTGGTCCCATTTGCCTGTGTTTGGCCCATATCCTCTAAACCTTTCCTATCCAAGTACCTGTCCAAATATCTCTTAAATGTTGTAATTGTTCTGCTTCTACCACTTCATCTGGCAGCTTGCTGCATATACACCCGCTATGTGGAAAAGCTGCTCGCCAGGTCAGTTTTAAATCTTTCCCCTGTCATCTTAAACTAAGCCCTCTTGTTTTGGACACCGCTACTCTGGGGAAAGGACCTTGACTATTCACCTTATCTGTGCTCCTCATGATTTTATAAACCTGTGTAAGGTCACCCCTCACTCTCCAAACTTCAGTGGAAAAAATCCTAGCCTATCCAGCCTCTCCTTAAGTCAAACATGCTTGTAATTTGTTTTTACATTCTTTCTAGTTTAATAGCAGGAGGGCGACCAGAATTGTACGCAGTACTCCAAATGTGGCCTCAGTAATATCTTCTACAGCTGTAACATGAAGTTTCAACTCCTGTGCTCAGCGCTCTGACTGATGAAGGCAAGTGTGCTGAATGTCGTCTTCTGCAGCCTATCTACCTGTGATGCCCCTTTCAAGGAACTATGTACCTGCATCCCTAGGTATTTCTCTTTGTCAACACACTCCATGGCCTTACCATTAACTGTGTAAGTCCTGCCCTTGTTCATTGTCCACTCCTTTGCCTACATGTGATCTCCCCAGTCTACAGCACAATCTCCTTTCTACCAAGTAGTCATATCTGTCCTACAGGCACCTTCCATTGCTTCAGCAACAGTTCAATCGCTGGCAAACTTCATATCCCCGCAGCACCTCTAATCAGGCACTACTTCCCATTTTCTTTAAAAATCTACCTTACAAAGCTTGCTTTGATACACTTGTTGGTTTCAGTTTTTTTTAACTTGACCTTGTAAAGGGGCCCAAGATAAATCCTTCCATCAATAACTGGTGCTGTTGAATTGTCATCTATATTTGTATTCAGCATCTTAATTGATGAGTGAACATTGGTGACCTGATCTGAAAACAACAAACGCTGGACATCAGGGTGGGTCAGGCAGCATCCATGGAGAGAAAGCAAGCTAATGTTTCAAGTCTAGATGACTGCTCATCAGATCCTGGCGACCTGATTCTTCTTGGAATCTTCTTAGAATCCCTACAGTGTGGAAACAGGCACTTCAGCCCAACAAGTCCACAATGACCCTCGGAGCATCCCACCCAGACACCTCTTACTATAACCCACCTAATTTACATATTCCTTAACACTATCGGTAAGTTTGCATGGCCAATTCGTCTAGCCCGCACCTCTTTGGACTGTGGGAGGAAACTGGAGCACCTGCAGGAAACCCACGCAGAGATGGGGTGAATGTGTAAACTCCACACAGAGGGTGGAATCGAACCCGGGCCCCTGGTGCTGTGAGGCAGCAGTGCTAACCACTGAGCCACCGTGCTGCCCCTGTTGTTTGGTTTTCTTTCACACCTTGTTGTGATTTGTGTATTTTTAACTTGTTTCAATTAGTCTGTGTTGAAATATTTTGCACTCCTGAACTGTTTGTAAGCCAGTAGCAGAACTGCATTATTTAATGCAGCAACATTTGTAGCCAAATGCCAATATCCAAACTGGAGTGTGGCTGTGGGGAGAAGTAGCAGCACCATCATTATCGCACACCTTTGAGCGTAAACTGATGGTTCCATCTCCTACAAGATGTAGGAATGGGTGTTAACTGAAGCAATTTTAACAGTTGTGAACTTAAAGTAAATATTATTACCAAACTGACTGTAAAGTGCGCACACAGTGCTAGATGAGCATGAATTGCTTTTTATCCAGAACTCTGAAGTCTATTGAATGTAACTCAAAAAGTGGAATGACAATATGCAGATGTCTGCTGACTAATTAAACATTAAATGTTCATCTTATTTGTTTGAGATTTTCTGTCAGTCATGCTATGGTTCCCATGTTTTTACACTAATAGGAGATAGAACAGTACAGGCCCTTCGGTCCACAATGTTGTGCCGAACTTTTACCCTAAACCTAAGGTCTATCTAACCTCCACCCCTACCTTATACTATCATCCACATGCCTATCTAATAGCTGCTTAAATTCCCCTAATGAGGCCGACTCCACTACCCTCTCCAGCAATGCATTACACGCCCTTCCCACTCTGAGTAAAGAACCTACCTAGAATAAAGAACAAAGAAAACTGCAGCACAGGAACAGGCCCTTTGGCCCACCAAGCCTGTGCCGATCCAGATCTTCTGTCTAAACCTGTCGCCTATTTTCCAAGGATCTGTATCCCTCTGCTCCCTGTCCATTCATGTATCTGTCTAGATGCATCTTAAATGACACTATCGTGCCCGCCTCTACCAGCTCCTCTGGCAACACGTTCCAGGCACCCACCACCCTCTGCGTAAAGAACTTTCCACGCATATCTCCCTTAAACTTTTCCCCACTCACCTTGAAATCGTGACCCCGAGTAATTGAGTCCCCCACTCTGGGGGAGAAAGCTTCTTGCTATCCACCCTGTCTATACCTCTCATGATTTTGTAGACCTCAATCAGGTCCCCCCTCAACCTCCATCTTTCTAATGTAAATAATCCTAATCTACTCAACCTCTCTTCATAGCTAGCGCCCTCCATACCAGGCAACATCCTGGTGAACCTCCTGTGCACCCGCTCCAAAGCATCCACATCCTTTTGATAATGTGGCGACCAGAACGGTACGCAGTATTCCAGATGTGGTTGAACCAAAGTCCTATACAACTGCAGCATGACCTGCCAACTCTTGTACTCAATACCCCATCCGATGAATGAAAGCATGCCTCTGACATCTCCACTATATCTACCTCCACTCACTTTAAAACTATGCCCCCTCTGTTACTAATGAAGTAATTGGCAAAATATGCTTACCAGGAAATGATCATTCATACTTTCTTTACTCTGGTATTTCCCCTTGTTTCCCAGATAACAAAGCTGTCAGTTAACCTATTCTCAGTTCTCTTGGCTCTGCCCTTGTAGATGTACATTGGGTAATGGCTTGCTGCTTGAATGGTGCAGTTGGTTAATTAGCTTTATCACTGCTAGGTAGAAAACTGACTGTGAGGATATTGTGAGCCAGGGAACCGTGTTTTTAGTTAAAAACTAAATGGTGTTGATGTGGGAAATTAAAACATACTTGGTAGGTCTGGCAGCAATTCTGGAGGGGGCACCAAGAGTTAACACTTCATTCTAATGAAGAAAAGTTTAAACTTAATAGATTTTGAGCTAGTGAAAGGAGGGGAGGGTGAGACAAGTCTAAGACATTAGAGCACACGATAACAAAAGTGAATGAGTGTCTTAATGGGACATATAAAGAGACAAAAGATGTATCCAAATGAGTCATAAATTCCAAGATCATGAATAATTGCAGTCTAGCAGTGTAAAAAAAAAACAAAACAGGAGATAAAAACCTATCCAGTCAAGTAAGAGGAAAAGAATAATGGGCAATCTGTTGCAATCTGAGGTTATTGTGGAATATAAAAGCTCATGGTGTAGGGGGTAACATACTGGCAAGGATAGAAGATTGGCTGGCTAACAGGAAACAGTAGGCATAAATGGGTTTTTTCCTGCTTGACAAGCTGTAGCAAATGGTGTAACACAGGAATGTATGCTAACACTTGACAATTCATGTAAATGACTCTGATAAAAGGACCAAAGGCATGAATGCTAAATTTAGCTGATGACTTGAAGGTAGATAAAAGTAAATTTTGAACAGGTAAAAACGAGGTTACATAAAGAAAGGGTTCAGTGAATGAACAAAAATGTGGGAAAATGTGAAATTGTCTGAAATTGTCCATTTTGGTAGGGAGAATAAAACAAAGCATATTATCTAAATGGGGATATTGCAGGAGTGAGATTTTGGGATTCTCTTGAATGAATACCAAAAGACTAATATGCTATTACAGCATGCAATTAAGAATACTAATAGTTTGTTACCGTTTATTATGAAGGGAATCGAATACGAAAATCGGGAGGTTATGCTTCAGTTAAACAGGACACTGGTGAGATCACACCTAGAGTACTGTCTACAGTATTAATTAAATAAAGATATAAATGTTTTGGAGGCAGTCCAGAAAGGTTTGCCAAACTAATACCTGGAGTTGGTGAGGAATGGTTGGGAGGAGTGGATGTTGTTGGACAGTACTTCACTTGCTAGAATTTGAATAAGAAGTGACTTGATTGAAACACAAGATCCTGAGGGGTCCTGACCAGGCTTTAGTGGAAACAGAATTGTGTATAGCTGAAGAATCTGGAACTAAGTTGCCATTCTTTCAAAATAGAATCACCCAGGGTTGAAGGTTGCGAGTCTTTCGAACTCTCCACCCACTCTCTTTATGAGGAAGAGAGTATTTAGTTCTTTTTTAAAAGAACCACCAAGTAGATTTACAAGGAAGGGAAAGACTACCAGGAATTAGGTAAACTTGTGGAGTAATCTGATCAGTCATAATCTTATTGAATAGTGGAAGGGTCTGAAGGGCCTGGGGCCCTATCCTGCTCCTAATTTGTATGTTCATGTGATCTAATATTTTGGAACTCAGCATTAGGTTCAGAAGAATGTAAAGTGTTCAGAAAGATGAAACACTGTTCCTTAAGCTCACGTTGAGCTTTGTCATTCTTGCAGCGTTCAAGTGAGAGAATTAAAATGATGCATGACTGAGCTTCCGCTACCCTGTGTGGTCTGAACAGAGATGTTCTACCAAGCGGACAGTCAGTCTGGGTTTCATTTCCCCGGTGTAGTACAGATCACTTTGTAAGCAGCAAACACAATATGGTACATTGAAATACACACTAACACAGTGGTTCCCAACCTTTCCAGTATCCATTCAATGAGACAAATAATTCCACAGCACACCCATTTTTTTCCAGCTGAACTGATTGCTCTTGAATGTAATACCTATTTCATTCACTAAGCCATAGTTGTAATGCAGATGCCAATTGATTGGTGAGGCTCCCCTGTGGCCTCCTCACTTTCTCCCCACCATCCATTCAACCCTCATCCAGCTGCCCCTCTCAATATGTGCTCATCTTGCAGAGGTTGCCATGTGGCCCAGCCACTAATAGAAGCAACTGTCCCCCCTTCTTGCAGTTTGTTTATTGTTACAACATAGAGACGGACAACCCAAATCAAATCAGCCTTTCCAACTCTTTGTTCACAAAACAGTAAAAATAAAACCTTCAAAGACCCTCAGAATTGACCTCCGTGGTTCCTAACCAAACTTTTCAATAATCAATCCCAGACTCTGCAAATAATCAATTCCAGACACTGGTTTAAAGACTTAGCCATTTGTTAGCAATACAGTGACTTTAGCAGAGTAAAATTAAACAACAAGGTAATCTAATTGGCCTATATTTTAAAGCCAGAGACCTTTGTTTTCAGCTCCAGTCTCTCAAAAGACAGACAAACATGGTTAAGGGATTAAGAAAAAATGAAACAAAACTGGCCAGAGTACTTGTATAGTTTGTGATTTTTGTTTTTTCTGAAGATCTCAATCAAAAACAATCAGGGTCACCTTCGTATTTCACTGAATTTTTTTATTCATTCACAGGATGGGGACATCGCTGGCTAGGCCAGTATTTATTGCCCATCTCTAATTGCCCAGAGGGCAAGTAAAAACAAAGTACTTATTTTTCTGTTCTGACAGCTTCTAAGAGCTATTCATAGGAGCTTAAACAAGGAACCTCTTAACCTTTGTGCTTTTGCATCAACAGCCAGACTCTCTCTACAGGAAACGCAGTCCAAAACCCAATTCAAACTCTGACCACTTGCTGACAAACTTACCCTCTCCTCCACGAGGTCCCAGTTAGCAATCCACATCTGCCATCTGCTTGAGCACGAAGTCTTTTTCAGATTTGCTGGAACAAATTCCCAGGTCCTGACCTCCTATTAATAACCAGGTTTTGCTGGTCTGTTTAAACATAATGCTCTTCCCTGGTAACATATATCTGCAGAAGCTTTTCATCAATAACCAACCTGCAATCAAAATCCAGGCCTCGCCTCACAAATATAGACAAGCTTGTTGGCCTGTTTTTGTTTTTAAACACTAGCTGTTACCCACAATCTAAAAATCATCTTTAGCCTACTGTTTCCAGTTCACAGCTCCAAATCAAAATTGATAAAAGAATAAAACAAAAATAATGAGAGCTCTTATAAAATATGCATCAGACAGTGTTCTTGTATTGCAGTACCTTGATTGTTAGAATAAATTGCCATTTGGTTGAATTAGTGCTGCATGAGTATGCCATTTATCATACAAGTTAATGGCTTTACAAACCATGGTTGAAATGACTTCTAGGCTTGTAGTTCATATTCATGTCCTTAATTGTTTCATACCTACATTTTGGCTGCTGTTTAACTGTGTTCCAGACACTCTAATCTTTACTTGGCTTCTTGTGGCTGCTTATTTGACTGCATAGTCATCTTATGGCGCAGAAAGCGCACATGCATCTGTGACAAACTGTGAAGAGTTGTAGCATAATAATGTCTTTCAGATTCTTACAAAGGAGGTATTTATTGAGTGTGATGTGATAGTTGTATTGTAAATTGATGCAATTATGAAATTGCTTTGCTCTGCTGCCCTGTAGAGTGCTTGATCCTTGATTGAGATCCCTTATTTTAAAAAAAAAACTGTGGATGCTGGAAATCAAACAAATGGAAAATCTCAGCAAGGCTGGCAGCATCTGTGGAGAGGAACCAGTTAGTACTTTGGGTCCAGTGACCCTTCTGCAGAACTGAACTAGGAAAAAGTTGGGTTTTATACAAGGATAGGGTGGGGGAAGGGGATAAGGAGTAAATGACGGTGGGAGATAATGCCTGAAGAGAGAGGAGAACAGTTGGACAGACAAAGGAGCAATTAATGGTTAGCCTAGGAGAAATGGGATAATGGGAACTATTAGTGGCTAACAATGGCAGATCATGTGATAAGAAGACCTGGTGCTTGGGGGTTGGGGTAAGGATGTAGGGGAAGGTGCCTCAGGTCCTAAAATTGTTGAACTCGATTTGAGTCCAGAAGGCTGTAGCGTTCCCAAGCAGAAAATGAGGTGCTGTTCTACCAGCTTGTGCTGAGCTTTGGAGCCCTGCAGCAAGCATGAGATTAATATTGGCCAGGGAACAAGGTGGTGTGTTGAGTTGGCAGGCAACTGGAAGCTTGGTTTATTTTTGCTAACAGAATGTAGGTGTTCTGTGAAGTGGTCATCCAGTCTGTGCTTCATCTCCCCAGTGATGAGGAAACCACATTGAGCAGCGAATGCAGTAGACTAGATTGAGTGAAGTGCAGGTAAAGCACTGCTTAACCTGGAAGGTGTGTTTGGACCCTTGGATACTGAGGAGGGAGGAAGTAAACAGGCAGGCATTACATCTTCTGTGGATGCAAAGGAAGGTGCTGTAGGGCAGTGGTGTTGGGAATGAAGGAAAAGTGGACTAGGGTGTCACAGAGGAAACGGCCCTTGTGGAAGGCTGACAAAGGGAGAGGGGGTGGATTGTGTCTAGTAGTGGCATCCTGCTGGAGATGGTGGAAATGGCAGCTAATGATCCTCTAGATGTAGATGCTGGTGGGATGGTAGTTGAGGACAAGGGGGGCCCAATTACTGTTGTGGGAGGGGAAAGAAGGGGTGAGGGCTAAAGTGCGGGAGATGCGTCGGACCGGCTTGGCCAGGCGGAGGAGGATGGTGGTGAATGGGGTCGGTTCAGGCCTTTTATCCAGGAAGAAGCAGAGAGTCCTGAGACCATCCTGATAGAACCGTAGAATCCCGACAGTGTGGAAGCAGGCCACTTGCCCATTAAGGCTACACTGACCCTCTGAAGAGCATCACACCCAGACCCACCCCCTACCCTATCCCTGTAACCTTGCATTTCCCATGGTGAATCCACCTAGCCTGCATATCCCTGGACACTGGACAATTTAGCATGGCCAATCTACCTAACGTGAATGTGTAAAGGATTGCACATCCATGGTAAAAAGGAGGTGCCTGGAGCCTGCAAACTGGAAATTCTGAAACAGATGTAAAGCATCAGGAATCACAGATGTAGGTGGGAAAGAACTGGACAAGAGGAGACAAAACTGAGCTGAGGTAAAAAGATAAGTTCTGTGACGGATAGCACCGGATGAAATAAAGTTAGTGACTATTGTGGCCATGGTACCCCGACGTTCCATGGTGGGGTTATGGTCCGGGGGAGATAGAAGGTATCTAGAGCTGCCACTCATTTATAGTCTAGCTGTACAAAAAGAAGCCATTCAGCCCATTTTAGCCTCCTTGCAAATCTCCTTGACATCATTCATTCTGATTTTCTCAAGAATATGGGCATAATATTCCTAACTTGATAGCAAATATTTAAAAAAAGGACTAGATGGTAGTTGCAATTCTCTGTAGGTAATTATCCCTGTTTTAAGGATTCCTAGGTGTTCGCTGTGGTTCAGTTGATAGAATGCTTGTTTCTGAGTCAAGTTTCTTTTCTTGAGATTGCTGTTCCAGTAGTTGAACACAAAAAAAGTTCAGTGCTGATGTGTATGACTTAGGGAGTGCAGCTATCCAGGGCTCCAATTTAAGCGGATATCAAAGGTTCCATGGCACCATCTTAAAGAGAAGTAGAAATGTCATGGCCAATATTTATTCCTCAAACAGCATCACAGAGAGTGAGGGGAAAACATTACATTATCGCTTATATTGCATTTTATGTGAGCGTGCTGTGTGCGACTTAATTGCCATGTTTGCAACATTACAACTGGTTCTACTTCAAAGGTACCTAACTGGCTGTAAAGAACATAATTGCCTACTCATGCTCAAAGTTCAGCCCTGCGCGTCTGCTCTGCCATTCAATACAATGATGGCGGATTTTCATCTTGGCCTCAACTCCACTTTCCTGCCCCCTCCTGATTATACTCTAACCTCTTAATAATTAAAGATCTCTATCTCCTCAGATTTACTCATTGTCTCAGCATCTGCCACACTCTGGGATAGTGAGTTCCAGAACTTCCAGAGAAATCTCCTCATCTGTTTTAAATCTGCAGCCCCTATCCTAGATTACCTCCACAAGAGGAAAAATCAATTGTACATCTATTTTGTCAGTCGGATTTAGCATCTTGTACACCTCAATTAGATCTCCCCTCATTCTTCTAAGCTCTAGCAAGTATAGACCTAAACTGCTCAGTCTCTCCTCATAAGACAAATGCTTCACCTCTGGAATCAATCGAGTGAATCTCCTCTGAACTGCCTCCAATGGAACTACAGCTATCCTCAAGTAAGGAAATTAAAAGCATGCAGCATCCTAGGTGTGGTCCCACTAATGCCTTGTGCTGTAGCAGCAACACTTCCTCTTGTACTGTATTTCTTTTAACAGTAAATGCCAAAATTCTTTTTGCCTTTCTTATAAACTGCTGTATCATTAGTTTTCAGTGATTTATGCACGAGAACACTCTGAAGTTTTGTATTCATTCAGGTAATAAGTTGCCTAAATATTCCTTTGACCAAAACACACAACCTCATTTCTTCCTATTAAACTGAATCTGCCAAAACTCTGGCCTATTCACCTAACCTACTCATGTCAATTTGTAAATTTTTTATTTCTTCATTTCACCTCTGTTTCCCACCTATTTAGTGTCATTTGCAAATTTGGCTGTAGTTCTGCCTTTCCCTGCATCCAAAGCATGCACTTTAAGCACTTCAAGATATCGTAAGAGGTTCAAAATAAATTTTTCTGATGAAGCTTTTCTGATGAAGGGTCGAGGCCCGAAACGTCAGCCTCTCTGCTCCTATGATGCTGCTTGGCCTGCTGTGTTCATCCAGCCCTGCACCTTGTTGTCTCAAAATAAATTTGCCTTTTTTTATATTCTCAAGACAATTCAATCATGGCTGATCTGTATATGCCCTTAATCAACCTGGCTTGGTTCTGTAACCATTAATATTCTGGCCTAACAAAAATATATGAAGTTCAGTTTTGAAATTTCCAATTTACCTGTAGGTATTTATGAATATAGTTAAAATTTCATGCCCCAGTTTATGCTGCAAGGCTATGTTCTTTCAATTTGAGATGAGGAATATTCCTACTTTCCTCTCCTACCTCCTAACCAACTGTGTAGCAATTGAATATGTACCATTCCAAACAATCAGTGATCCCTTTTGGATGTGTGTGGCATGACTGCAGCAATTTTAAAGTGACAGAGTGCTTGCATAGCGATTAGAATGTTGAGGGAACACTGCTCCTAAACAACAAGGTGCAGGGCTGGATGAACACAGCAGGCCAAGCAGCATCATAGGAGCAGAGAGGCTGACGTTTCGGGCCTAGACCCTT
>NC_063369.1:19909041-19965508 GCF_021869965.1 Rhincodon typus
ACCCACGCAAACATGGGGAGATTGTGCAAACTCCACACAGACAGTTGCCCGACGATTGAATTGAACCCGGCTCCCTGGCGCTGTGAGGCAGCAGTACTAACCACTGAGCCACCTTGCTGCCCCAAAGTTGTCATTTCGTCAGAATTGCAAACGCATTACTAGATGGAATTTATCTTCAGGTATTCAATTTAGTCATGTACAGATGGCTGGGAGATGCCTTGAGCTTTTCTGAAAGGCAAACAATGTATTGATCTGTTGTTGAGTGGCTGTAAATCTAATTAACTGAAATGTTTATTTCTACTTATCTTCAAAGCAGTTTGAATGTTGCATTTGTGGCCAAGATTATTGCAATCAATTTATAACCAGCAGGAGCACTGAACTAAATCAGAGGTTCCAGTTAATGCTTCACTGCCTCAGGTGAACATTTTGTTTGTTTTTGACATTTTGAGGAGAATACACTAAGTACTCTGTTTACTTGGGTGCTGTGTTGTCCCTGTTTATTCTCCAGGTTATGTGTTTTAACTTGACGTTATAGATTTAATCTGTCAAGTAGCAGCATACAATATGCTTCGGGAAGCAAGGATTCTTTGTTGAACCTTGTGCCTCACCACATTTATGTAGTCAATGGGTAGGTAAGACGCTCTAGATTGGTCTATAAGATATACTTACCGGAGTGATGATTCACCCAGCTCCAATGCCTGGTAGGAATGCCAAACTTGGCCATTGTGCTTCAGCAGACATCCCCAAATAAAAATTAAATCTGAGATGTTTAGGCGGCAGCATTTCCTTCCTGAGTCATCCTGTATCCAAAGGGTGATTGACAGATTATGCTGTGCATCAAAACATATCTTGCACTTCTGTAAAATGATTTTTGACATTTCAGAATGGACAGATGATCGATTAAAAGAGCCTCAAAACAACTGGTAGAACGTAGAACATGGAACTGTACAGCACAGGAATGGGCCCTTTGTCCGACAATGGTTGTGCCGAACATGGCACCAAATTAAACTAATCCCTTCTGCTTGCCCTTTGTCTCTATCCTTCCATTCCTTACGTATAAATTCCTACCAGTCTCTGCTTTAAAAAAAACTCGTCCCTCAGACCTCCTTTGAACTTCCCCCTCACCTTAAATGTGTGCCCCCTAGTTTTACCATTTCAACTCTGGGAAAATGATTCTGACCATCAACCCTGTCTATGCATCTCATAATTTTATACACTTCTATCAAATCTTCCCTCAGCCTCCGCTGCTCCAGAGAAAACAATGAGAGTTTTTCTAGCCTCTCCTTATAGCTCGTACCCTCTAATGCAGGCAGAGTCCTGGTAAACCTCTTCTGTACCCTCTCCAAAGCCTCCACATCTTTCTGTAATGTGGCAACCAGAACTGTTCATTGAAAAGACAATTGTCACAATCTCAAAGAATTTATAGTGTACTTCTAAGGATGGAATGTTTTATTTCAGGTCACGGAGACGAAATGGATCTGTTACCATTTCAACGCTCATAAATTGCAATGCAGTACAATTTTTTACCTGAGCTTGGACGCTCCTTTCGTATCTGCTGTGAAATTGTTTTTTTTTTTCATCCTTACTGTGAGTTATTTAATCTTTGGGTGCCTGTCCCCTTTTCAGGATAGAAGCAAGAACAGGTACAAACCTGAATCTCTCAATTTGTCATCATTCAAACATTTGATGTTGGTTGAGCTGATTGCATCATGGTCACTAAATTTAGCATGCTCCTTTTCCTCTCACCCACATTCCAGATGACACAACATTTTCATTTCTCAATTTTCTCCTCTGCTGAAGTTTTGTTGCTATAAGGCTCTGTACAGGCTGAGCAGTCTCCATTACCTCACCCATAGCTATTCACTCCAGTGAATTTTTGCAGTGAATGTACTGGTATAAAGGCCAAACATGCTCATTGTGCTTAAGCAGGTGTTCCCAAGTAAAAATTAAATCTGAGGTGTTTGGGTGGCAGCATTTCCTTCCTGAGTCATCCTGTGTCCAAAAAGTAACTAACAGATTATACTATAATACTTTATGTTCTTTGATTATGCTCAGATTATGCTCTTTGAGCTACTGCTCGAGTAGATTTTACTGGTGGTGGGAGAGGGTTTGTATCTTTTGTGGAGGGATGGGAGAAAGATGCCTTTCACAGCTAGGTGTAACAAGGTAGGCTCTGACATTGACCTCCCATCATGAGGTGTCACTGTTCTTGATCTGAGACCTGTGGTAAGTGTAATACCTCTGCCATTGACATCAGTTAATTCAACATTGATTAGTGGTTGATCCTAGATGTATTCTGGTCTGTTTCTCTACTAACTGCATATTTGGGTTTAAATCAGCACTTGGGTGATTATAAGTAATCTAGAATAATTTGTATCTCATTTATATTACTCCCACTCTGATCGAAGATACTGCATCCTATCCCTTTATGGAATATAGTAGTGATTTGTCTAAAGACCTAAGTGTCATGGTCCTGCAGCTTCCTCTTCTGATGCCTGTTGAAATTTTCAATTTCGATTAGCAATAGGAAAACAAAAATGAGGTGGTTTTCTGTGGTTCTCCTGGAGTGTTTAAAAGAGACACTCGACCTCATTCTCATTGAGTTCAAGCCCTACCACCATCACGACCAAGCACTCGCTGGTATAATCATTACCTAGGACTTGTAACCTGAGTGTGGGTACTCTTGCTACATCCTGCGGTGGCTCACAAAGGGACAGGTCACCTGTTTCATACTTTAAAGACTAATTGATGCAAATCTATTTAAATTGATTTTTGGCTGCAATCACCTAACTGTTAGGTTGTTGGAATAAACTGGTTTGCTTTCACTTTGAATAGCAGAGACACTTCATTACTTTACATTTATTACATTAAATATTTAGCAGGAGCTGTGTTCCACATTCAGATTTTAAAACAACCTGGGTGTGAAATGATGGAATTGTAGAGGAGGTAATGCCAAGTAAAACATCTCCACTTGTGATGGTATAAAATTGATGTTATACTTCACTGCTGACCTGTCTGGAGTGCTCATGAATTCCATGTATTTTAGTGCTTCATGATTTGATATCACAGGTACAGTATCCTACCTACATCACCCTCCAAAGCAGCTGTTAGTCACCTTCTATTAACTGGATATGTGGAGGAGTTTTACTGGTTCATGTTTGCCAACCTGAAAGTGACAGATGCTCAGTGTTGCACTGCAACATAAAATCTAAACTTAGCAATCTGAGTGAATTAATGACTTCATTACTGAGTCCCTGAAATGAGGAAATTCAGATTTCTGGAGGCTGAATAAATTGTATCAGTTTTTCCTTTTGTGTATAACTAGCTATTGCAATCACAGTTTGTAAGAAAATACAGTCTGGTTATTGGGGCTTTGTTGTTTAGAAACCAAGAGCAGAAACAGGCCATTCAGCCCTTTCAAGCCTGCTCTGGGCAGGATATGCTGACTCTGTATCTCAATGCCAAATTCCTGCTTTCTCTTTATAACCCCTCAATGCCTTTCAAATCTAAAAATGTATATATCTTTTTCTTGATTATGCTCAGTGACCTAGCCTCCACAGTCTTTGAGATTCACTATCCTGAGGGAAGAAATGTTTCCTCAGCTTATTCCTGAATGGTCCAGCCTGGATGCTCAGATTGTCCAAAAAACTGAAACAACTGCAGGTGCTAGAAATTACTGGGAAAACTAGGCAGCTCTGGCAGTATCTGTAGAGAGAAATCAGAATTGACTTAGTTAACTGACTTCTGAAAAAGGGTCACTGGACTTGGAACGTTAACTCTGATTTCTGTCTACAGATGCTGTCAGACCTGCGGAGTTTTTCCAGCAATTTCTGTTTTTGTTGCTGAGACTGTACCCTGATTCTAAACTCTGCAAGGGGAAACATCATCCCTGCATCTGGTCTGTCCAGCCCTGTTAGAATTTTATCCTGTCCTTAAACTCAGCCTATTTTCACTTATCTCTTCTTATAGAAAAGACCTGCTATCCCTGGTATCAGCCCTGGTGAACCTTCACTGCTTTCCTCCTTTCTTGAATATATCTTCTCTTGGATAAGGAGATCAAAGCTGCATGCAGTTTTCCAAGTGTGTCTAAACAAGGTGTGGTATAATTGCATTAAGACATCTTTGCTTCTGAACTCGAATTCTCTTGCATTGAAGGCCAAAATACCATTTGCCTTCCTATTTGCATGCTATATTGCCTGTTTAATTCCATTGACTGGGGTACGAGGGCATCCAGATTCTTTTATGCATTCATACTTTCCCTGTGTATTTAACATGGAAAATAGAGGCAGAAGTAGGCCATTTGACCCTTCAAGCGAACTCTGCTATTTAATATGATGATGGCTGATCATCCAACTCATTTACCATATTCTTGCTTTCTACCTATAACCTTTGATCCGTATGGCCACAAGACCTATATCTAATTATTCTAAATGTTTTGGGCTCAGCGGTTTTTCTGTGACAGATATTTCAACAGGCTCACCATTCTGTTGGTGAAGACATTTGTTCTCACTGCAGTCCTCAATGGCCAAGCTGTCACCCCTGGTTCTGGACTCCCTGGTCATCAGGAATTTCTGTCCTGCATTTACTCTGTGTCTAGTTACATTAGAATTTCCTAGGTTTCAATGAGATTCTTCCCCCATCACCCACCTCCTCCTGCATCTCCCCACCCACCCACCACCACCACCATTCTTCTAAACTCCACTAAGTATAGTCTTAACTGAGCCAGTAGCTCCTCTTCTCATCGCTTTCATCTCCATTCATTGACCAAGTTGCGTTCTTGTTCCTCTGGTACGCTTCCCATTTGCACATTTCATCTTCTCATCGCACTGGCAATTTATATCATCTCTGTTATCACCACAGTCACCAACACCATCGCACCTCCAGAGCATGGATTTACACAGATCGCTTTTATACTTGACTACACATTTTACACTTCCTCGCAATTGCAACCTATTTCATTACTGTGGCCTCAACAGTTCCAACTTGTCCCAGGAATCCGTATGGTAAACCTTTGTTGCACTCCCTCCATAGGCAGTACATCTATCCTCAGATAGGGAGACCAGACCTGTACACAATCATTGGAGAAGATCCTCAGGGATAGGATTTACTTCCATTTGGAAAAACATGGGCTTATTAGCGATAGACAGTATAGCTTTATGCAGGAAAGGTTGCCTATGTCAAAGTTGCTGATACAAAAGGTGAAGTCATGTAGGATCAGTGTGGGGGCGCCTAATGTTTGTTTGGAGGATAATGTAGGTGGCCTGATTCGTAAGTTTGCAGACTACTCAGATTGGGGGAGTTGTGGATAGTGAGGAGGATTGCTAAAGGACACAGCAGGATATAGATAGGCTAGAGACTTAAGCATAGGAATTGCAAATGGAGTTAAATCCAGACAAATGTGAGGTGATATATTTTGGAAAATCTAGTGCAGGAGGTATGCATGCAGTAAATGGCAGAACCCTTAGCAGCAGCAAAATGCAGAGGGATTTAGGTGTACAAGTGTACAGTTCCCTGAAAGTGGAGAGACAAGTGGTTAAGGTGGTCAAGAAGGCATACAGCCTTCATCAGTTAAGGCTTAGAGTATAAAAATTGGTAAGTCATGTTGCAGCTGTATAGAGGTCTAGGCCACATTTGAAATATTGTGGACAGTTCTAGGATGTGGAGGGTTTGGAGAGGATACAGAAATAGTTTACCAGGATTTTGCCTGGTTTGGTGGGTGTTAGCTATGAGAAGAGTTTGGATAAACTTGGATTGTTTTCACTTGAATGTCAAAGGATGAGGCGTGACCTGATAGAAGTTCACAAAATTGAGTGGCACGAATAGAATGGATGGTCAGAATCCTTTTCCTGGGGTAGAAATATCAATTACTAAGGGACATAAGTTTAAGGAAAATGGGGGTAAGTTTAAAGGAGATGAGAGGCAAGTTTTTTTCCACAAGGTGGTTAGTGCATGGAATGTGCTGCCAGAGGAGGTGGTGGATGCGGTTACAAAAGCAACGTTTAAGAGGCAGATATGAGTAGGCAGGGAATAAAGGGATAGCATAGAGGCAAAAGTTTTCTCATGTAGAAAGGCATCAAGTGTTGATGCAATCCTGGTGGGCCAAAGGACCTATTCCTGTGCTGTACTGTTCTTTGTTCCAGGCGTGGTCTCACCAAGGCCCTGTACAATGCAGTAAGACATCCTTACTCCTGTATTTGAATTCCCCTGCTGTGAAGACCAACATAACATTTGCCACCTGGTGCGCCTGCATGCTTACTTTCAGCCATAGTGTAAAAGAGCGCAGAGGTCCTGTTGCATCTTCCCTTTCCCAATCTATCAAGATTGCAGGTGATAATCTGCTTCCTGTTTTTGCTACCTGAGTGGATAACCTCACATTGTATTTCATCTACCATGTGTTTGCCAGCTCACTCAACTTGTTCAAATTGCACTGAAGCACCTTTTGCACACTTCTCACAGTTTACCCAACTTTGTGTTGTCTGCAAACTTGGACGTATTACTCCATCATCTAATATTATCTAAATCATTAATATACCTTGACAGTAGTTGGAGAAACACTCCCTGATCTTTGTGGTACCCCACGAGTTACTGGTTGCCACTCAAAAATACAGACTAATTCTGCAGTTTGGTTCCTCTCTGACCACCAGTTCCCTATCCATGTGCTTTAATTTTACGTGCTCATTTCTTATTTGAATCCTTATTGAAAGCCTTCTGGAAATCCAAGTAAACCACATCCATTTCCTATTGGAGGCCTGTGACAAGTGGTATGCCATCAGGATTGGTCCTGGTCCACTGCTTTTTGTCACTTTTATATAAATGGTTTGGATGTGAACATGGGACGTATGGTTAGTAAGTTTGCAGATAGGACCAAAATTGGTGTACTGGACAGCCAAGAAAGTTCCCTCAGAACAATGGGATCTTGATCAGATGAGCTGTTGGGCTAAGGAGTGGCAGATGGAGTTTAATTTAGATAGATGTGAGGTGCTGCATTTTGGAAAGGCAAATCAGGGCAGGACTTGTACACTTAATGGTAAGATTCTGGGGTGTGTTGCTGAACAGAAAGACCTCAGAGTGCATGTTCATAGTTTATTGAAAGTAGAGTCACGGGTAGATAGAATAGTGAAGAAGGCACTTGGTATGCTTGCCTTTTATTGATCAGTGCATTTAGTATGGGAGTTGGGAGGCCATGGTGCAATTGTACAGGACATTGGTTAGGCCATTTTTGGAATACTGCATTCAATTCTGGTCTCCCAGCTATAGGAAGGATGTTGTGAAACTTAAAAGGATTCTGAAAAGATTTACAAGGATGTTGCTAGGGTTGAAATGTTTGAGGTATTGGGAGAGGCTGAATAGGCTGGGGCTATTTTCCTCACAGCATCGGAGGCTGAGGGGTGACCTTAAAATCGTGAGGGTCATGAATAGAGTGAAAAGCCAAAGTCTGTTCCTTAGGGTAGAGGAGGCATATTTAAAAGTGATCTAAGGGGCAATTTTTTAATGCAGATGGTGCATGTATGGAATGATCTGCCAGGGGAAGTGATGGAGGCTAGTACAATTATTGCATTTAAAAGGCATCTGGATGGGTATACGAATAGGAAGGGTTTAGAGGGATATGGGGCAAATGGGCCTAGATTAATTTTGGATATCTGGTAGGCATGGACGATTTGGACTGAAGGGTCTGTTTCCATGCTATCCAGCTCTATAACTCTAAGTCATTAGCTCCCCCTTATCAACTCTACTAGTTACATATTTGAAAACTACCAGTGGATTTGTCAAGCGTATTATTTCCCTTTGGTAAATCCATGTTGACTCTGTCCAATATTGTCACTGTTTTCTAACGGTTGTTAAATAGTTTATAATGAAATCTAGTATTTTTGCCACTACTGATATTGGTTAACACGTCTATTTTTCTTTTCTCTACCCTTTTTTCAGTTGTGGGGTTACATTAACTACCTCCTAATCCATAGGAACTGTTCCAGCAGTCTGTAGAAGCTTGAAGGATAACCACCAATTCATCCACTATTTCTAGGGCCACTTCCTTACGTACTCTGGAATGTAGATTATCGGGCCCCAGGGTTTTATTGGTCTTTGATCCCATCAGTTTCTCCAAAATTGTTTCCCTACTAATATTCACCAGATCTGCGTTCCCAACATCTTTGGGACATTATTCATGTCCTCCTTTATGAAGATAGAACCAAAGTATGTGTTTAGAACAAAGAACAATACAGCACAGGAACAGGCTTTTCGGCCCTCCAAGCCTGCGCCGATACGTTTTACCCTTCCATTATAAAACTATCTTCACTTACAGGATCCCTATTCCTCTATTCCCTTCCTATTCATGTATTTGTTCAGGTGCTTCTTGAATGCTACTATTTCGTCTGCTTCCACCACCACCTCTGGCAGCATGTTCCAGGCACTATCCACCGCTTGTGTGGAAAAACGTGCCTTGCATATCTCTTTTAAACTACCCCCTCCCCAACCCCACCTGGCACCTTAAACCTGTGTCCCCTTGTAATTGACCCCTCCGGCCTGGAAGAAGCCTCATACTTTTTACTCTATCCATGCTGTTCACAATCTTTTTAAACTTCTATCAGGTCGCCCCTCAACCTTCTGTGTTCCAGTGAAAACAAATCCACTCTATCCAGTCTTTCTTCATAGCTAAAATTCCCCATACCAGGCAACATTCTGGTAAACCTTTTTCTGTACCCTCTCCAAAGCATCCACATCCTTCTCGTTCTGACCAGAATGTAAGTATTCCAAGTGTGGCCTAACTGAAGTTCTATAAAGCTGCAGCATAACTTGCCTATGTTTATGCTTTCCAATGAAGACAAGCATGCCATAGGCCTTTTTTACAACCTTATCTACCTGCGCTGCCACCTTTATGATCTATGGACCTGCACATCCCGATCCCTCTGCATATCAATACTCCTCAGGGTTCTGCCATTCACTGTATCATTTCCACCGCTACCTGACCTTCCAAAATGCATCACCTCACATTTGTCCGGATTAAACACCATCTGCCATTTTTCTGCCCATGCCTCCAACTAATCTATATTCTGCCATATTCTGACAATCCTCCTCACTCTCTCTACAACAGTACCAATCTTTGTATTATCCACAAGCTTACTAATTAGACCAGCTAAATTTTCCTCCAAATCATTTATGTAGACTACGAACAGCAGAGGTCCTAGCACTGATCCCTGTGGAACACCAGTAGTCATAACCTTCCATTTGGAAAAGGATCCTTCCATCGCTACCCTCTGCCAGTTAATTTTAATTGGTTTGCCTTCTCTTTGTTTCCCAATAAAATTTCACCTATTTCCGACTGTAAGGTGCCTTCGTTTGTCTTCGATAATCTTTTTCCTTTCATGTACCTATGGAAGCTTTTACATTCCCTGTAAGCTTACTCTCATACTGTTTTCCCCCTTATAATCAATCTCTTTGCCCTCTTTCACTGAAATCTAAACTGATCTTAATTCTTATGTCTGCTGCTCTTTATTTTTTTGGCCAGTTTCCCTTTCCTGACACAATTCCTAATTTCTGTTCTCAGCTATTGTTTGGCCACTTTTCCCATCTTATTTTTGTGCCTGCCAGGAATGCACAATTGTTGCATTTGTTGTGTATACACTTTAAATGTTTGCCATGCCTATCCACCACCATTCCTTTTAAGTAATATTCCTCAATTTATCATAGCCAACTTGCCTCTTATGCTATTTAAACAATACTCTAACTTTGCTTTTCAGTCCGCAGTGTATAACTCCCTTTTAGCTACGTTACATTGCATCTTCCATGTGTTTGCCCATACACTCAACTTATTTAGATTGCCCTGAAGGTTCTTTGCAACATCCTCCCAACCAGTTTTGCGCCAATTTTATTGAATCCTGCTTCTGGTATAGTGACTGTGGCATTTGATTGAATTCTGTCTTTGATATAGTACTGAATTTATCCTGGTTCTGTGGAGTTTTGAATTGAATTTGCTTTATAGTCACATACTCATCCAAGTACAGTGAAGCATTTACAAGTCGCCCCTTACGCTACCATCTTAGGTGTAAAGGTACCTATGTACAGACTCTTCAGTTTTGTGATCTGGGAGGCCAGTGTAAACTGGCAGAATATTGTGTGTGTGTAGACATGGCAAATTGTGAAAATGCTTATGATTAACAGGCATAGTAGGAACTGCAGATGCTGGAGAATCTGAGATAACAAGGTGTAGAGCTGGATGAACACAGCAGGCCAAGCAGCATCAGAGGAGCAGGAAGGCTGAGGTTTTGGGCTTAGACCCTTCTTCAGAAAAACGGTCTAGGCCCGAAACGTCAACCTTCCTGCTCCTCTGATGCTGCTTGGCCTGCTGTGTTCATCCAGCTCTACACCTTGTTATCTATGATTAACAGGCAGGCAGCTTTGATTTTGTGATGCTGATTCGATAGCTTCTGTTAATCTTTGGCTATGAATGAGCATTGCCTAAATATTGAAACTGCTCAGGTATGTTATTGGAGATGCGGTTTCATGCTATATTGTAGCTCCATGATTTTGCCTTCAACTCACAAAGGCAAATGAATGCATTGGCTTCAGAACTTCATCTGAACTCTTGGGCCAAGTGAAGATAGAATATATAGGCAACTGTGCTCTCACTTTGGCATTAATCTGCGTTGCAATGCACCGAATTTACTCTGCTGTGACAGTGGCAGTTGTTTGGGTAGTTTCTTCATTAGTCGGTGCCAGTCCTGAGATAAGAATATCATTAAGGTAGGTTGAAAATTTGTTCCTATTAGCTGATAGTGGCAGGCACATTTTTAAGGTTTTTGGGCAAGATCAGAGGACAATGTGATTAAGAACTTTTTGCACAGCAAGCAGCAAAGCACTGGAAATGCCTGCTTGCAATGGGTGGATGTTGTCAACAATTAGAAAAGAAATTGAATGGGCACTTGAAGGAAATAAACTTGCAGGGGTGGGACTGATCTGATTGCTTTGTAGAGAGCTAACTTAAATTCAATGGGTCAAATAACCTCTGTGCTGTTCTGACTCATTGACGAGAGCTAAAAAAATGATACCAGGCAAAGTCAGAGTGGACAGAATGAATGCAGGTGGGAAGTTATCAAGTATGTAATAGTTAAATCCATCCCACCAGCAGCACTGATTAGCAGCCACTTTGTAGAATTTGTTTGAACGAGCAAGCTCTTTCAAAGTGCAACACTCTTTCTCAGCAGGCCTTTTTTTTGCATGTACATGATTACCATCATAATCTTATAAACATCACCTGACCCAAAATATCTGAAACATGTTCAAATCAGCTAGTGTATTCTGTCCAAAGTCACCAGACACAGTTAAGATCAGAAATCGCACAACACCAGGTTATAGTCCAAAAGGTTTATTTGAAATAAACCTGTTGGACTATAACCTGGTGTCGTGTGATTTCTGACCTTGTCCACCCCAGTTCAACACCAGCACCCCCACATCAGACATAGTTAATATCGGCATAATGTGTGTGTTTGAGATCCTCTTTCTCTGGTCATGACAGTCTTAATGGCCCAGAATCTGGAGACTTCCTTCAGCACCCCTATAGCAATCTGGTGGATTGACAGCACTGAAACAGCAGCAATTGTCTTGTCCAATCCACTGTTTCTCTGTCCTTTCCAGCTGTGTTACACATGTAGTACAGTCTTAGCTCCATTCTCAAAGACCCACAAGGATATGTCTTGAATTTTCAAATGGAAAACTGATCCATTCAGAGAAAAAATTGCCTTTTCCCCCACAAATTCTTGGTGTGTGAACACTACTACAATTAGCCTGTAGATTATATGCGTACCCCTCTGCAGGAGCTGTTAAGATAATCCCACTCCCTTGCTCGCTCTTCATAGTCCTGCATATTTTTTCACTTTGTGTTAATCCAGTGCCCTCTGAAACTCCATTGAATCTGCCTCCGCTGCCGTTTTGGGCAGTGCATAACAAATCCTAACAACTCACTGTGTTAAGCAGGTTTCCATCAGATACTACCTTTGCAAGTCACCCATTTTGGCATACTCTGGTTCTCACCACTTCCTCGAGTGGGAAATGATGGAGGCAGTGGTGTACTGGTTGTCATTGGACTCATAATCCAGAGAACCAGACTAGGGTCTGAATCTCTCTATGGCAAGTGGTGAAATTCAAATCCAGCTAATAAATCAAATTAAAAGTAGTTTAATGATCGTGAAACCATTGTAGAATGTTGCAAAAACCCATCTGGTGCATGAATGTCTTTTAAGTGGTTAACACTGCTGCCTCAGCGCCAGGGACCCGGGTTCAATTCCACCCTCGGGCGACTGTTTGTGTGGAGTTTACACATTCTCCCCATGTCTGAGAGTTTCCTCCGGGTGCTCCAGTTTCCTCCCACATCCCAAAGATGTGCAGGTTAGGTGGATTGGCCATGCTAAATTGTCCATAGTGTTCAGGGATATGTAGCTTGGGTAGATTATTGGGGGGATTGGTCTGGGTGGGATGTTCCGAGGGTCGGTGTGGACTTGTTGGGCTGAAGGGCCTGCTTCCACACTGTAGGGATTCTATGTCAATTGAAATCTGTCCCTACCTGGTCTAGTCTATATGGACTATAGACCCACGGCAATTGGCTGACTCTTAACTGTCCTGTGACTTGATTCAGGACAATTGAGGATGGGCAATAATTGCTGACTTAGCCAGCAATGCCCACTTTCCATGAAATAACTTCCAAAAAAAAATCTATCTGTGTGAGATGAATCATAAATTTGAACACTTGTCAAAACCTTTCTCAACCTTTGAGTTTTTTTATTTGTTCATGGATTGTGGGCACCACTTGCTATGTCAGCTTTTATTGCCCATCTCTAATTGCTCAGAATCCTCCACTTCTCTGAATTGACTCCAAGCAATTAAGAGTCAACCATTATTGCTGTTGGTCTGGGGTCACGTAAGGCAGGCAGATTTCATTCCCTAACAGGCAGTGATCCAGATGGTTTTACAACCCCAGAATCTCTAATCGGCCAATGAGAATGGAGTCCCTTATTCATGGAACCAATCCTTGTAACTCTTTTCTGCATTTCATAGTAACTTCCTGCTTCTATATTCTTTGCCTCATCGAACGTATCCTTGTTTGGCAATTGCTCCCTTTTTAATAAAATCTTGCTTGGTGCATGTTGTCAGACATGTTTGACAATGTTAAAATAATGATCCCCTTAACCTATTTCACTGATACTTTGGGACATCTGGAGGGTGAGAGAGAGAATCGATGGAAGTTCGTTATTTCTACTTTGCGGTTTAATTGTTACAAATTGAACAATGCAGTGGAAGAACTAGGAGCAGGAGTAGACAATTCCCTTTAGCCTAGTCCACCATTTGATAGGATTATAGTGGATTTCATCTAGGCCCCTTTCCACTTTCCTGTAGTGATTGTAACAAGGCCATTCAGGTAGACCTCTGATTTGCCTGATTGGACCAGATTAACCGCCTCAATCAGGGAGGCCTGACTGAAAGAAAAGGAGTGTCAGACATCCTGTTCACTCGGGGAGCTGGCTCTGAGGGGGTTCAGTGTCAAGGACTCTCCGTGTGTAAATAAAGGGTGACTTGGTGGCAGGATACCGACCTCTTGAGTTGTTTGTGGCCACAAGAGAAAAGCACACTCCTGAAGAAATTTGCTCACAACAGCCGTCTTTGAGTTGGGGGTAAGGATTTCTGATATCGTGCTGTTATTTGTGAAGCTCGAGTCATTTAATCCTGCCATCGATGACTGGGCGCAGCACATGGAAAGAATGTGTTTGATTTTCATCTGCCCGGAAAAACTGAGTATTTATTCTGACAACTTGTGGACCCAAACTTTTTTCATTTTATTAGGAGCCTAACTTTCCCTCAGCTACCAAATACTATAAAAAAACCTTTCAAGAGCTGACAGTTTTAATTAAGGAGCATTATGATTGCAAGCCACCTCTAATTCTGAGACACTATCAGTTTTACTCGGCAATTCGAGAACCGGGCAATCCATATGGAAATTTTTGACTGGGTTAAGATAACTGGCAGAGGCATGTGACTTTGGTTTAATTCTTAATGAAATGCTGAGACACCATTTGGTATGTGGGATTAATGATGTAACTAGGCAAAAGTGCCGACGAGCTGAAGCCCACCTAGCTTTATCATTGAAAAATGCAGCAAGTGGAACATGTGAGTTGCAGGGTATGTGGATGTGCAGGGTATGAGCTTGGGGAACACCACTTAAGTAAAAACAATTGCGTAGCCTTACTTGGGATATCTCCTGAACAGAGTGACTTGAGGTTAGCCCACGGCAAAACCCCAAAACAAAGCCAAGCCTCAGCCAAACAGTTAAAGTTTTCTTTAGGATCCAGGCCATCAAACCATTGTAGATGTTGCCAGTATGCAGACTCAAGACAGCAAAAGAATCCCAATGGACCAAAATTGAGTAAGAGAGCTCAGGCCAATATACAGGAGAGTGCACACCCTGGAAAGTCCACCTGCATCTGGTTTGAAACAGTTAAATTGCTTAACAATATCCAAATCAAAACCAGTCAAAATAACTGTCTGGTTAAACAGTTACCTGGTTCTAATGGAGGTCGGTACTGGTGCGGCCGTTGGACTGGTCACAGAACTAGTTTTCAACAAAATTCGCTCCAGACTCTAACCTTTAAGTTTGCACAAGACCTTAGCTAGATGGCGAACCTTTACGAATTAAGGGTGCAACTTTGGTTCCAGTCTCCTATGCGAAGCAGCTGGCTTTGTTATCACTAATTCTAGTAAAAGGCTAGGGCTCAAACTTGAGGAGGCAAAATTGGTTGAGAAATATTCACCTAGATTGGCTCAACATTTTTCGTTTAGAAAATGGCTGCTGGAGTGAAGTCCCAATTAACTAGCCAGAACATTGTCAGGAACATCTAGAGACCAGCAAAGGAGCCATGGCCAACTTGCATGTTGGCCAGGAAGCAATTCTGTGACTCTGCAGGCCCACTCAGTGTCATTTGCTTTGCAGGCAAAAGTACGGGTAGAAATTAGAGGGCTGGAAAGCAAAAGAATCATCAACCAATTAGTGTGTCAAATGGGCAGCACCGGTCGTACTGATTGTTTAGCCTGATGGGTTGGTTTGCCTTTGTGGGGATTTTCAACAAATAGTAAACTGCTCTTTGCAGCTGGATTGATGCCCAGTCCCTTGCATAGAGGACTTGTGTACAAAGCTGGCAGAGGGGCTGTCCTTAACAAAGCTTAACATGAGCCATGCATACTTGCAGTTGTGGTTAAATGAGGATTCCCTGAAGTATGCTACAATTAGTCCCCATAAAGGTTTGTACCAATTTATGAGACTGCCATTTGGGGTATCATCATTCTGAAATTTTTCAATGATTGCAAACATTTTACAAGGTCTACCCAAGTTGGTATTTATGCAGGGAAGACCAAGAAGGAGCACTTGGAGAACTTGGACGTAGTCCTTAGGTGTTTCTCCCAGGCAGGAGTATGCCTTGGAAAGGAAAAGTGTGTTGTTCCAGGCACCCCAAGTGACCTACTTGGGCTACAGAGTTGACATGACCGGGTTACACCCATTAGAAGATAAAGTGAGGGCAATCAAAGGGGCCCCAGCTCCCACGTCTGTACCAGAGCTTAGGTCTTTCCTTGGGCTGGTGAATTATTACGGAAAGTTCATACATAACCTGGTCTCTGTCCTGGCACCCCCTTGCATCAGCTTTTTAAAAAAAAGAAATGCCCTGGAAATGGTCGCATAGCCAAGCCATAGCTTTCACGGAAGGGAAGAAATAGCTATCATCCTCCCCGGTGTTGGCACACTACGATCCCAAGCGAGACCTGGTATTGACATGTGATGCCTCCCCAAATGGCATTGGTGTAGTATTAGCTCGTAGATGGCCCATTGGAGAGGAACATCCAATAGGGTATGCATCCAAGACTTTGGCTAATGCAGAGTGTAAATACACCCAGATAGAGAAGGAAGGTTGAGCAGTCATGTTTGGAGTTAGGAAGTTCAACCAATACCTTTACAGATGTAAATTTGCAATAATAATAGACCACAAACTCCTACTAGGTCTACTTAAAGAGGACACGGCAGTGCCGCCCATAACTTCAGGCCAAATTCAGCGGTGGGTTCTCATACTAACTGCATATGATTACACCATCCAGGAGGCCAAGTAGCAAATGCAGGTGCATTGAGGTGTTTTCCACTGACAGATACACTGCAGGTGGTTTTGCCACTGGAAGAGTCGCGCTTCCAGTCACTATTGACAAGATCAGACTTTGAACGCAGAAAGATCTGGTCCTTGCAAAACTGAAATAGCTCGTGGTGATAGAGGAAACAAAAGGGCTGTCACAACCAGAATTGAAACGTTTTTGGACACAGATCAGATCGCAAAGGATGGCATATTATTTATGGAGAGCGAGAGTGATTGTCTTGAGCAAAGGTTGCGATCAGATACTAGCTGAACTCTATCATGGTCATCCAAAGGTTTCCAAAATGAAGATGTTGACGAGAAGTTATGTCTGGTGGTCGGGATTGGATGCACACATAGCTGTGATAATAGGGCAGTGCCAGCAGCTCTCCCATTGGAATGGCCGGGTCAACGCCAGGCTCGGTTACGTGTCGACTATGCAGGTGCTTTGATGGGCTGTGTTCTTAGTCATTGTGGACACCAAACGAAAGTAGCTGGGTGTGCATAGAATTTATTCATCAAACAGAGGGCAACAGTAGAAAAACTGTCCGCATCTTTTGCAATACATCGATGTCTGGATTTGTTGGTCAGAGATAACGGGCCACCATTTACCAGCAAGGAATTTGAGTATTTCCTAAAGTGGAATGGCATTCGACATAAAAGGACAGCTCCATACCTTCCGTCATCCAATGGTCTGACAGAAAGAGGAGTCCAAACTATAACTTAATAAATCTCCTCTCATTCTTCTAAATTCCAGAAAATATTGGTCTAAACTGCTCAATCTCTCAAGACATTATAAACTACTTAAAACTCAATGCATACGAGCCCATTAGTTTATAATGGGAGACGATGGTGTAATGGTGTTATCGCTGGACTGTTAACCCAGAGACTGCAATAATGTTTTGGGGACTCTGGTTCAAATCTCGCCACAGCAGATGTTGGGATTTGAATTCAATTAAAAAGTCTGGAATTAAGAATCTAATGATGACTATGAACCCATTGCCAATTGTTGGAAAAGCCCCATCTGGTTCACTATATCCTTTAGGAAAGAAAACTGCCATCCTTACATGGTCTGTCCTATGTGTGACTCCTGACACACAACAATGTTGTTTACTCTTAACTGCCGTCTTAATAAATGCTGGCCTAGCCAGTGACATGAAGAAAAAAGATTAAGGTTTATTGTGACTGGGGCTGGTGAGATTTGAACTAGACCTTCTGGCTCAGCGATAGGGACAGTACCACTGGTAGAAGAATCCTTCAAACAGCTGAATACTACTTCAGGAAGTAACCCTTGCAATCATGGAAACAAATCCAGATTTCCTGTGTGAGAAGTGGTGACTATACCAGTGAGGAACCTAACATGCATTATAATTATGCAAGTAGCTTTTTCCCAGGGATGGGGAATTGAAAACTAAAGGGCATAGGTTTAAGGTGAGAGGGGAAAGTTTTTAGAAGGACCTGAGGGGCAAATTCTTCATGCAGAGAGTACTGCGTATATGGAATGGGCTGCCAGAGAAAGTGGTTAAGGCAGGTACAATAGCAACATTCCAAAAACATTTGGATAGGTACATGGATGAGAAGGGGTTAGAGGGATATGTACCAAATGCAGTCACTTGGAACTGGCTGAGTGGACATCATGATCAGCATGGACCAGTTTGGGTTGAAGGGCCTGTTTCCATGCTGTATTAGTCTATGACTCTAAATTGCCCAAATCATTGCACAGGGTAACCATTGTTGTGCAAAGCTGACTTGGGGAATAAAATGAACAGTATAGAATGCAGTGGAAAGTAGGTTAGCACATCAATTGCTGACTTTACTAGAGGAGTCTGCTTTCTCTTTTTAACTCGGTCATATGCTTTCCTCAAGGGCGAAAATCAATAGTGAGCTAGCTCAAGTGTATCTTACAAGGGGTTTTGCCTCAAGCCATAGTTGAGAGTTTAATTCCATCGTTCAGTTGTTTTCTTGGTTTCAGTGTGTCTACAGCGAGCTTATTGATTTGCCTTTGTCTGGGAATATAATTTATTCCTTATTTTAAATCACTGGAGAGGTTTAAATATTGATGGATCTTGGCATTTTTATTTTAAAAATCACCTCAACAAAGCTAGTGAATCTCCTCACAGAGCTTAGATTGTTTTAAATGTCTGCTCACCTTTCATTAAAAGATAGTAGAGCGCAGAATCATTGCTAGGTTAGTGCAAAGGTATCTAAAATGCTCCTTGCTAACAGCAGCTGAAAACACAATATCAGGTTTGCATGTCAATGGTGTACCTCACCGGCTCTCAGTTCTGCTGCCATCCCTGGCTGGTCACACTGCTTAGCTAATACCCTGCTCGGGTTGAGCAGAAGTTGAATCCCAACTGAAAAAGCAAAGTTCTGCTTCAGCCCATTGGCTGCTTTTTCATTCTTGACTTTGATACCTTGGGTTTGATGATTCCAGTGCCCTCCTGCTCAGCCTCTCATTTTTCATTCCCTGCAGGTTAAAACTTGTCCAAATCCATTTCCTGACTCGCCCCAAGTCCTGTTTGCCTGTCTCTATGCTCATGGAATTACACTGGCTGCCATTTGGGAGTGTTATCATTGTTAAATTCCAAAACACAGGAGAATTTTAAACAATGATGTTGTCTCTATGTACCTCCAACCTCAAATTTCTATGCTTGTCCATTTCTAAACACTTTTGCACATCCCTGACTTTTCTAATTGTTGCACTGTTATCAGACGTACTTTACTAGGCCCTAGAATTCCCCTGCTGCGCTGTCAGCCATGGGCATTCTCCTCCTTCAATACACTCCTTGAATCTCTCTGACCAAGCTTTTGAGCGGACCCTGATAACTCCTCATTTTATTCTGTAAATTTATGAACACAACTTAGAAAGTCCTTGCAACATTTTACTCTGTTAAATGTACTATATGAATGCAAGTTGTTGTTCATTGTGCCCTGGACTTAATCAGAACAACTTCTTTTTGTCTAAAAATGACTTGGAGACTGCCTGAGGATTAGACCTTGTGTATCTCATCATTATAGTTTAAAACAGTGTTTCATCCATTGTTTCAAAGCAGTGTATGCTCAGTTCTCCTTTTTGAAATTAATGATTCTATTTTAATGGTGCCGATTAAGGCAGCTTGTTAGTCAGGATATCGAGTAGTTTAAAAAACAGAAATTGCTGGAAAAACTCAGGTCTGGTAGCATCTGTGGAGAGAAATCAGTCAGCATTTTGGATCCAGTGACCCTTCCTCAGAACTGGATCCAAAACGTTAACTCTGATTTCTCTGCACAAATGCTGCTAGATATGCTGAGCTTTATCAGCAATTGGTTTTTGTTTCTGATTTCCAGCATTCGCAGTTCTTTTGGGTTTGTTTTCTCAGTAGTACCCTGTTCTTCATTGTTGGCATGGAATCTTTAACATGAATGGCTAGAGCAGGCATCTTGGGCCTTGATTTGACTGCCCTGTTGGAGAGAGGTTGTCGTGTAAAGCCAAGAAATCTTGCCTTCCTAAATGCAAAAATAAAGTAGTTTCCTGACAAAGGAGTAGTCGGATTGACTAACTTGGCTGTCTCTTGGGTGGAGAACTATAAAACACCTGCAGCCCAGGCTCAATTTTTCTTCTGTGAGAAGACTCCATGGTGGGTGTGTGGGTGCTTGGATGGGCAGGGAAAAGACCATGTGGTAGAGTTACGTGGCATAGGATGGATTGATTGCAGGTTTTTTCAGGTGCAGGGCGAAAGAGTGGTTCTAAGAACCTAGTAAATGTGTAGGTGTTAGTACTGAGGGAGTTAACTGCGATTGGGATGTAGAGATTGTTGAATTAGAATGAGGGAAGGTTAGAGTTTAAATTTAATTGTTGGGTCTGGAGGTAACTCCTGTTCTGTCCACTAGCAATGCAATATAGGCACATACTTTCTGGATTCCAACCTTCTCACTCCCTTTTTCTTGCTGGGTTTCCTGAGGCCTGAGAGCTTGAAATTCAAATCACTCTTTAAGTGAGATAACAAGGTGTAGAGCTGGATGAACACAGCAGGCCAAGCAGCATCAGAGGAGCAGGAAAGCTGATGTTTCGGGTCTGGACCCTTCTTCAGAAATGATGGTAGTTGGGGAAATGTCGGTTTATATGCAAAAGATAGGATGGAGGAGGGGGTAAGGAGTAAATTATAGGTGGGGATAGAGCCCAAGAGACAGGAGAACAGGTGTCAAAGGAGTGGACAGCTAGGAGGACATGGGAGAGCTTATGCCCTAAAGATGTTGAACTCTATACAATCCAGAAGGCTGCAGGATTTCGAAGCAGAAAATGAGGTGCTGTTCTCCCAACTTGCACTGAGCTTCGCTGGAGCACTGCAACAAGCCTGAGGCAAATGCTGGCCAGGGAACAGGGTGGTGTATTGAAGTGGCAAGTGACTGGAAGTTCAGGGTCTTTTTTGCGGACAGAATGTAGCCTGTGCAAGACATTCATCTAGGCTGACAATGCGGTGCTCGGCTGATGGAGGTTCTACCCTGCTGACTTGTAGTTTTGGCAGAGATGGACAAAGATTGGGTAATAAAACCTCTTCAGGAGATCGCACTCACGCTTAAATCTTTAAGAAAGATCAATTGAGGTTTTATTACCCACTCTTTGCCCAA
The DNA here is from genome assembly GCF_021869965.1 of Rhincodon typus. Classification (NCBI taxonomy): domain Eukaryota; kingdom Metazoa; phylum Chordata; class Chondrichthyes; order Orectolobiformes; family Rhincodontidae; genus Rhincodon; species Rhincodon typus. Next base: position 19,929,807 of record NC_063369.1, read on the forward strand.
TCAATGCAGCAGCTCTGTGCTGGCACTTCCCAGCACTAATTTGATTAGCACTACTCGCTGCTTTTTTTGCACATGACTGCACATTCTCTTTTACGTGTTTATCAAAGTTTCTGTGAAAGCTACCATCGAGTCTGTTTTCACCTTCCTAACAGTATTCCAAAGCCTAATAATGTGTACCCCTCCACCCTGCCCCTGTCAGAAGGGTTGTATATGTTCCTCTGTCTCACTCCTGCCAATGAGGAGGTTGGCTCAAACCTGGTAAGGTACAATGTCATAAAAGTCCTATGACGCTATTTCAAAGCAAATGCGAGGCTGATCTCCCTGATGACCTGGTTAATATTTATCCTTCAGTCAATGCCTCGCAGTTTCTGATAATCATATTGCTATGCACAAATTAAGCTGCTGTTTTTCTTTTTTGTTGATGGGATGTGGGCATCACTGACTAGGCCAGTATTTGTTGCCCTTCCCTAATTGCCCTGTAGAAGGTGGTTGTGAAGTTCTCAAACCACTGCAGTCCTTAAGGTGTAAGAACATCCACAGTGCTGTTACGGAGGAAGTTTCAGGACTTTGGCCCAGTGACAGTGAAGGAATATAATTCCAGATCATGGTGGTGAGTCATCTGGAGGGGAAACTGCAGATGCTGGTGTTCCCTTGCCTCTGCTGCCCTTGTCCTTCCAGGTGGTAAAGGTTGTAGATTTGAAATGTAATGGTGATGGAGTCTTGAGTTACTCAAGTGCAACTTATGGATGGTGCACACTACTGCCACTGATGTGCAGTGTACATTGAAGGTGGTGGAAGCGTTGCCAATTAACAGGGCTTCTGAATGGTGTCAAGTGTTAAAGCTGCACCCATTCAAACAAGTGCAGAGTATTCCACCACACTCCTGCCACCCATCATCCACAAGGCACAAGTTAGAAGATATATTGCTCCCTTCAGAATTCCTGGCCTCTGACTTGCTGTTGTAGCTTCAATATTTATTTGGCTGGCCAATGGTAACCTTCAGGGAAGTTGATAGTGGGTGATTAGGTGAAGGAGAGATAGTTAGATTCCTTCTTGGAAATGGTGATTGCCTGGCACAAGGGTAGCACAAATGTTACTTATCACTTTTTCAGCCTAAATAAAATTGGATGTTGTCCAGGTCTTGCTTTGTATGGACATGGACAACTTCATTATCTTTTTGTGCATTGCAGCATTAAATATACTTTAATTGCTTTCAATGAATGTCGTTCTGAGGATAAGGTTGTGCAACACATTACGAAGTAACGTACTTGTCTTGTCTAGTCTATTCAAGAAATCTAATAATTAAACTAATTTTGGAATGGTGTACATCTCTTTTGCTTTGGTGTAAACTGCTTGATCCTTGTGAAACTGTGGATTAAATAAAAACTGAAAGAACTGCTGATGCTGTAAATCGGATACAAAAACAGAAGTTGCTGGAAAAGCTCAGCAGGTCTGGCAGCATCTGTGAAGAGAAATCCGAGTTAATGTTTCGGGCCTGGTGACCCTTCTGCAGAACTCACTGGACCTGGAACATTGACTCTGATTTCTGTTCGTAGATGTTGCCAAACCTGCAGAGCTTTTCCAGCAACTTCTGTTTTTGTTGCAGATTAAATATAATTGTTAACGTTCAGCTCTCTCTTCTTCCTCTCTCTTAGATAATATAAATTTTGCTGCTGTACAGTGCATCACCTTCTGATGGATGAAGACCCTAACGCTGCAAAGCCTTGTTCCCATGGCGAGTCCTGCGATCAGTCCTGACTCTTCCTCTTCTGATAACCTCAGTCCAGATGAGCTGGAACTTCTAGCAAAGTTAGAGGAGCAAAACAGGTGAGGAGTGTCAGTAGCAGCACACAAGATGGTGACATTGTAGTATGGGTCCACTTAATGCTGTAATTTAATCAGAGCTGTTACCTGACCTAGCTATGCTAACTATTTGGTGAAGTATGTGGCTTGAGTCTTCATTTCTTGTCAAACTGTTGATTGTAAAGCATGGAATAAAGGGCAGTCTGATTGCTTCAATAGAGGCCTATATCTGGGGATTCATTTCCCAGCCATAGTAGGTACTTTGCACTTTCTTGTGGTCAATGTTACTAGATTGGGTGTGGAATAAAATGCAAAGTGTTTGTGTTGTTCATAATTTTTGGTGTGTTTCCTTAAAGGTGAACATACCAGTAAGGGTGACTGCCCCATGACGTCATGGCCACTTCTATCTGGTCATGAGGTCTCATTCTGTGATTTATGTTATGGTTCACTAAGGAGAATGAATGAATAAATTTTCATCAATTTGAAACAGAGTTGCTTTCCAATAATAAAACATCAGGGACTTTAAGATGGAAAGCAAAAATATAATTGTGAAAGTCTGACATTGTTATGGAAAATAATTTAAAGTCCTGAAAGGAGGCACCCAGTGCTGGTTCAGAAGAGAACTGGCTCATGTCAATAACCTGCATGATAGCGAAGAACTGAAAGTGTGGTCAGACTATTTGATAGGTGCAGCATTTTTCAGTTCAAGCATAGAAAATATAGGTGAGAAAAATGAGGGAAGCGATTGAAGTGTGCTTGCAGTGGTCAAATGTATGTGCGGTTGGTTAATGTTAATGAATATTTCGATTGGAGGCTGCACATAAGGTGGTAGTTTTGGGAGATGGATGGAGAATTGATGGTAAGAGAGGTATGCAGTGACATCCTCACATTTGATGACCAAATGTCTTTAATTCTTGCTGTGTGCCTAGCATAGTCCAGCATTACCTCCTGGCGTCTCTAATGACCTTACGGAGGTGGTATCTGGATTTCCGGTAAAAGGTCAGGGTCATCTGACCTGTCTGTTTCCGTGCTGTATGACTATCACTCTGGTTTAATTGCAACTATGTCAATTCCTATAAAAATAGGAATAGAACCAGTTATACTTACTAGTGTGGCCTACATGGGACTCCAGACCCACAGTAAACTCTCAACTGACGTTGGCCTCATGAGTTCAATCAGTTCAATGGGCAATAAATATCAGCCTTACTGCCCACATCTCAGAAAAATAAAGAATTTTGATGATGTTCGGTCAGAAATAGATACTTTATTTCAAACACTTTAAAAATAAAAGCAGTTCATTCAAAACCTCTTCCTCTGTATTTCTACAAGAAAAGTTGGTTCCGTGCTGTAAAATACTCAGTTGAGTGAGCCTTTTTGAGATAAACCTACAGAAAGCGACCAGCCCAGATGGAGTCCCCAGCCATTCATTCTGATCCTAAGCATACCAGCTGGCAAGGGTATTCGTTGATATCTTTTAACTTCTCATGACTACAATCTGATGTCCTCATTGAATTGAATTCCGTGTTCTGTTCAGTTACCCTTATGCACTTTGTAGGGTATGATCTGCCTGTACTGCACACAAACAAAACATTTCACTGTACCTAGATGACAATAATAAATCAAATCAAATAAAAAACAGTCCATGCCAACCATAGGTGAAACTAGTTTAGTTTGGGATTGCCTGAGCTTGGCCCATATCCCTCAAAACATTTCTTATTCATGTACGTATCTAAATGTCTTTCAAAAGTTGTAACTGTACCCACAGATCTCCTCCTTTAAACTCCAACTCCCCAACAGCAACCCCCCAACCCGGACTCCAGGCCTTCAGGCATATGCACCCAGTCATTAGACCCCAGAAAGCAGCAGAGGCTTTGTCCCAATCCTTAGCCCATGAAACAGGTGAGGCTCCAGGCTCTAACCACCCATTGTACAGTCTCCAGATATTTTGACTCCCACTGGTCGACGGTGTTTACCCTCCAAGTGGCTGTTTCCAGTCTATTTTGGCCTTATTTTAATGAAATCTGCCTTTCCCCAGTCCAGAATCCTTTTTTTTTTTTGCAGACCTTCTTTCTCTTTATCCATAACAAAGGCCAAAATGGCCTATTCTTCCTATTTTCTATGCTGCAATGATATAAAGAGGCTTAAAGAGTGTTTAGACAATCTGAAATATGTAAGAGTTTTTCCACTTTGGAGAAACAAAGGTGTAAAGTGTTTTTTAAATAGTGAGTGATTGGACTATGTTCATGTCCAGAGAGACCCTAGGTGTTCTTATTCATAAATCGCTCAATGTCAGTGTGCAAGTAATTCAAGTAACAAATGAGATGTTGACTTTTCTAAGGATTTAAGTGCAGGAACAAAGATACAATTGAAGCATAGCATAGAACACTGGTGAGACTAAATCTGGAGTATTGTGCACCCCTTGTTTTTTGGAATGCTATGCTATTCATAGAGTGGGTGGTGCAGAGGTTCATCAGTCTGATTCCTGGGATGGTGGGACAGTGCTCTAAAGAGGGTTGAGGAAACGAGGCCTGTATTCTGAGGAGTTTAGAAGAATGAGACAGTTTAATAGAAGCCTACAAAATCCTTAGAGGGAATGACTGAGTGGATGCAGGATGGATGATTCTCCAGGCCAGGGGGTCCAGCACCAAGGCAAAGCATTGGAATAATTAGGCAGCTTTTTGGGACTGATGAAGAATTTCCTCATCCACACGGTGCAATTCTCTACACCCAAAGTTGTGGAGGCTCAGTCATTGAGTATGTTCAAGAGTGAGATTGTTGGTTTCTACATATGGAAAACATTAGGTGATATGGGGATAGTGCAGAAAGGTGGTCTTCGATTAGAAGGTTAACATGATCTCATTGAATGGCAAAGTAGGCTTGTGGGGTTGACTGCATACTGCTGTTTCTTAGTTTTATGTATGGTCTTATGTGTTTCTGAGATGTACTATACAAATGTAACAGTACAATGTATGCCATGTTTTGGGTGTGACTGGCTGTCCATGTTGCTCATTGTTTCACAATTGATAGATGAACAGTCAGTACAAAATATTGACTTTTGAAGTCTGTCTCCATTTAGATGATATTACCATTTTCTTCCTCTGACCAAAATGGATAACCTCAAACACATCCATATTAAGCTCAATCTCCCAAATTTTGACCCATTCATCTAACCTGTCTATATCCATTTGTAAATTTATTTTTTCATTGCAGTTTGCTTTCCTACCTATTTTAGTGTCAGCTGTCCAAATTTGGCTACAGTACATTCTATACCTGCTTTCAAGTCATTAATATAGTTTGTAAATGGTAGGCCCTGAGGACCAAACTCCATGGCACTCCTCTAGTTACAGTTTGCCTACCAGGAAAAGACTCATTTATCCCAAGTCTCGGCTTTTTGTTGGTTAGCCAATCCTGCATCCAACCTAAAATATTACCCCAACCCCATGTGTTCTTATCTTGTGTATTAACTTTTTATTAACCACCTTAACAAGCAAAGTCCAGATATACTATATCTACAGGATCCCCATTATCCAGTTTGCTTGTTAGGTCTTGGAAGTACTCTAGCAAATTAGTCAAACATGATTTACCTTTCATAAAACCATGCTGACTGTGATCGATTGTATTTTAACTGTCCTGTTACTATTGCCTTAACACGGGGGCGAGTCCCCAATTTACGAAGGTTTGACTTACAAACATGCGTATTTATGAATGCAATCCCAGAGGTGGAGGCACTTCGCTTAATGCAATTTTATAGACCAAGCATAGGAACAAATGGACTTGCAAACGGACTCCAGGCCAGAACCCGTTGGGGGGTGGCCTGTAATTAATCCTAACCATTTTCCTATTTGACAAATAATAAAATAATTGGTCTATAGTTTCCTATTTTCTACCCGCCCCTAACCTTTTCATGAGCCCAGACCTCCTGGCTCAGAAACAACTGTGTCGCAAGCTCACAAGAACCCTTTACCATTTAGTTTATATTGTCTTCTCATTTTTCCTTCCAAAATATGTTACTTTTGGTGAATGTTTTAGCACCACTAAATTCATTGAAGTGCTTCTGGAGCCAGTGCTGCTGGCATTTAAGAAATTCTCACTATTCTCATGCCACTCAGCACCCTGCCTTTGTGCATTGTCTCTGCTCTCACACTGCAGCCGCTGCCTCCCTCCCATTCAGTTCCTCGCTCCTTCATTCTTGGACATAGTAAGCAGTGAAGCAGCACAGCAGTGGGAAAGTGAGAAAATCGTGAAGTCCAGGATCCGAATTAATTTAAAATATTAGGAAAACACTGATGTTATCGCCCTTCTGCTTTGATGTAGGCACCTCACTACGATGTCACCGGCATTGCAGCTGCATGGATGGTGCATGCAACCCTCTAATTGTAGCAGCAAACACAGTCTTTCCCATCAGCCTGACAGTGCCCATCTTTCCTGACGGCCAGGGACCTCTAGTGACAAAACTCCAGTACTGCTTCAATGTGAAATACAACCAGACAATTTCTGTTCTGATAGGTGAGACAGTGTTGACCTGTTTCTACAGCTTGGGTCTAATAATATAATGCAAAACCGATCTGAAGCATCATTGTGGTGAGCCATGAAGATTGAAATAGCTGAAACTGGGATTGACTGAAGTCGTGCAAAGATTTTGTCTGGGGTATGCTTGAGTGGGTATGTAGGTAGGTCTAAATATTTGTCACACATTATTGTGATTTCCTTAATTGCTGTTAGTGAGCTACAACACTCCTATTGAAAAAGTGACCACTGAGACTGTGTGTGCCTATTTCTATAGTGAGGTAATCGCTGATGTTCTCTATATTTTACAAAACTGTTTTTTCCCATCAAAAGTCCAGATTTCTACTGCAAATGTCTCCTAACTTCCCCTAGGTTGCTAGAGGCTGACAGTAAGTCATTACGATCTGTGAATGGATCGCGGCGGAACAGCAGTGGCTCACTTGTGTCAAGCTCCTCGGCTTCGAGCAACTTGAGCCACTTGGAGGAAGACACGTGGATCCTGTGGGGCCGGCTGATCAATGAATGGGAAGAAGTGCGCAAAAAGAAAGAGAAACTGCTAAGGGTGAGTGACGCAGGGAGGTTGACAGATGGCCTCAAATCTTGCATAGCCAATCTGGTGAACCAAATGCCAATCAGCTAAAACAAGAGACATTGCTTGATGTTCAAAGCTCGCTATTATCCAGTATAAAGCAACCCCGATTGATCAGTACCCCATCAACCACCTTCAACATTCACTCTTGACCACTGTTGCAAAGTGACAGCAGTGTGTGCTGTCTACAAGATGCACTGCAAGAGCTCAGCAAGATTCGTTCCAACAAACACCTTAGAAACTTTCAACCTCTATCACCAAGAGCAGCCAGGGAACACTGTCTGCTGCAAATGTCCATCCGAGCCACACAGCCATGACTTGGATATTTGCTGTTCTTTCACTATTGCTGGGTCAAATTCCTGGAACTCCCTCCCTAATAGCACTGTTGGTACATTTGCAGCATATAGGCTTCAGCACTTCAAGCAAGCAATTCACTAGAACCACCTTGAAGCCAAACTGGATGGACAATAAATGCTAGCACTCATATCCCATGAATGAACAAAGAAAAAGCTTTGAGCATACGAACAATGAACAAGCGTGTGCCGCTCAGCCCTTCAATCCTGCTCCACCCTTCAATAAGATCATGGCTGATCTGATTTTTAACTGCAACTCTACATTTCTGCACAATACCCCTTTATAATCTTTCATTTCCTTTTTGGACCCTATCAAGAAATTAACTTGTCCTCTTTCCAAAGCTAATTGGCTTGTACTATATTCCAAGTATTTATAGTTCATGTTTATGGCTTTATCGCATTTGGTTTTTCTTTCATCCTAAAGAGCCTGCCAATGATACTTTAAAATTCCTCCTATTGTGCTTTAGGCCTGATTCCAGCTCAGCGCTGCTCCCAATCCTGTTGCTATTGATAATTTTGTGAAATTTCAAGAAATTACAAAGTAAAAACTTCAGTCTATTTCTTATCATTGCATGAAACAGTTCATGTTCTAATCCCAGCTGATGTTATCACTGGGTAAGTCGGATTCCAGACTGACAACTAGCTTGATAGATCATATTTTGATTTGTTTTGGTTTTAGCTAAGTGTTCCCTCATTGAAACATAAGCACAAAATATTATAGATATTGTTTTAACAATAAAATAACTTTATTATTGAATGAAATGAAAATAAAATAGATTAAACCAAGCTATTGACTTAAAACCACAAAATTTTTAAACACACTGTTAAAGTACAATCCCAAAACACACCTTTTAGAAATTGGAAAGAAAGACTTCTTTGTATTCTTCATAGATGCTGAGCTTTTCTAGCAACTTCTGTATTTGTTCCTGATTTACACATTCCTGCTTTAGAAAGAGAACCGGTCTGACTCCAAGCCAAAACACACAGTGCCTCACATCTGACGTGCATTGTCTGACCTATAATGTCACCTCTTCTTTACACAGATAAAACCTTTTAGTTCTCTCAGGGCAGTGACTTGAAAATAATTCAGGGATTTACACATACATGTTAATCAATTAAAACCTTGTAACTGATTAAAGATTTTACAGCATCTTAGGTTTGTTTAATACATCCTCATCGTTTGTGTAACCCTTTGATCTTTTACTTATAAATTCTGTGTTTTTCTTTTTCACTTCACCTGACAAAGGGGCTACGCTCTGAAAGCTTGTGTTTTCAGATAAACCTGTTGGACTATAACCTGGTGTTGTGTGATTTCTGACCTTGTCCACCCCAGTCCAACACTGGCACCTCCACATCAAATCTTAGCAACATATTGGCCTTTTTTTGCTAAAAGGAATAGAGTATACAAGTAGGGAAGTGTTGCTGCAACTGTACAAGGCATTAGTGAGACTGCACCTGGAGTATTGTGTAGAATTTTGGCCCTCTTATTTGATGAGGGATGTAGTTGCATTGGAGGCAGTTCAGAGAAGATTCACTAGATTGATTCCAGATATGAGGGGCTTGTCTTATGAAGAGAGATTGAGGCCTATACAGAATGAGAGGTGATCTAATTGAGATACACAAGATGATTGACAATGTGGACATGGAGGATGTTTCCTCTTGAAGGGCAATCTAAAACAGAGGTCATAGTTTTAGGACAAGTAGTAGCAAATTGAAAACACGTGAGAAAAAATTGCTTCTCTTGAAGGGTCACAAATCAGCAGAATTAACTACCCACGTTGTGCATCTATTGTGCATTGTCATAGGCCATTGAATAAATTTAAGGAAATGGTAGACAGATTTTTAATTAGCAGTGGGCTGAAGGGTTATGCAGAGCAGGCAGGAAAGTGGAGTCAAAGCCAAAAATGAGATCAGCTGTAATCATATTCAAGAGCAGAGCAGGCTCCAGGGCTGAGTTGCCCACTTCTGCTCCTGGTTCTTATGTTTTCAACTGTGATGTTATTTTGGTTTCTGAATGAACTACCTGGGCCAGTAACTACAAGGCTTTCACTGCACATGAAACATTAGCCCAGCGCAAGTTGCCTTTTCAGATAGCAGAAGAAAAGATTGGATAAGAGGATGAAAAAATCTCATTTCTTTTCAGGAACTCATACGAAAAGGAATTCCACATCATTTCCGGGGGATTGTCTGGCAATTGCTCTGCAATGCGACTGACATGCCAGTGAAAAATCAGTATTCAGAATTGCTAAAGATGACCTCTCCCTGTGAGAAGTTGATCCGAAGAGATATTGCACGTACTTACCCAGAGCACGACTTCTTTAAAGGACAGGACAGTCTTGGACAAGAGGTGCTGTTTAATGTGATGAAGGTGAGAGATGGGGCTTAACTCCAACTCAATTTGATTTATTTCTTTAAAATTTTCTCCTCTTTCCCTTGCTGAAGATTTGTTACCTCCAGTCTAGATTGTTCCAAATCCCTTCTGGCCAGTATCCTACCTTTCATATTCCATAAACCTGAACTGATCTGATGCTCTGCCCATGTCTAAATCCACATCAAGTTTCATTTCAATTCTTACGGACTTCAATTGACTTGCTCCAGGAGTGTCTCAAGTTTCAAATTCTCACCTATGTTCAGTGACCTCACTTTTCTCTATCTCTTTCCTCCTCCAACTTTAGCATCTGTCAAAAGATGGTATGTTCCTTTTACTTTGGGTCTTGTGTCCATCGTCCACTTTGTTCATCCCTTCCTGTCTCTGGCACAGGTGGCTGCTATATCTGTTCTCCAGTCTGTTGTTGAGTGAGACTACACTGTAATATTTTTAACTCTGATCTTTGATTGTAATACGTATTGGTCATAGAGCGTGTGAATTAGACCACTTCCTAGATTTTCTTCAAATTAATATGAACACAAAGGTGCAAAGAAACACTGACAGATTAAGGAAGTGGGAAAATCTGTGTGGGCAGATGGAGTTCGGTGTGAGTGGCATTGAGAAGTCATCGACTTTGGACCTGAAAGAGGGTCAATCACTAAAAATAGTGTTAAGGCAGGAATTGTGGAACAGCTAAGGGAAATCACTAAAAATTAATTGTTAAGAGTGCAAGTAGTAACTAAAAATTAAAACAATGTTCATCTTTATTTCAGGACTTGAGCACAAGGTGTTGGAAGTTGCATTACAACAATATGTAGCTCTAAGTAAACTATTTTCAATACTGCATTCAGTTCTGCGTATTGTCCCCTGAAAGATATATTGACCTTGGAGAGGGTGCAGTGCAAATTCCGCAGAGTTGTACAAGTGCTACAGGGGAACAAATTGCAAGACTATGCCTGTATTCACTTGAATATGAAATAAAGGTTGAAATTGTTTTTAATCGTGATTGAAGGAGTTGATGAAATGGATGAAGAGGAACTATTTCCTCTGTGGAGTTGAAAATGAGGGGCAGAACTTATTAGAGTTAGTCTATTCAATGGCAGTGCGTAAATGATGATCCCTTGAAACATGAACCAGGGTATGCTCCAGAGACCAAGATTAGCAAGTGCCCATTGGAACGTAAGTTTAAGGGCAGGTTTTTGCCAGTAAGAGAAGTTTTCTCGGAAAAGGAGAGCTGACTAGAGTTTGTATTGTACTATTAAGTACAAATAAACAGTTATGGCGCACACACTGACTCTGGCTTTATTAAATGGATGACTAGCAATATAATATTCAGGAGTAATGCAAACACAGTGCAGGATGTCAGGCAGAATCTATGGAAACTGTTAACAATTTAGGTGGTTGACCTTTCACCACAATGTGATTCAGAAAGGCCATCCACTCGAAATTAACTCTCTCTTTCTCTCTCCACAGATGCTGCCAGACCTGGTGAGCATGTCCTGTTTTTATTTCAGATTGCCAGCATTTTTGTTTTTTGTTCCAGGAGGTGGTGAGGTGATACCAGGATGCACTTTTATGCAAGGAATAATGAAAATCTGGAATTCTCTCCTCTCTTCTTTCCCATTCCTCCTCTTCCTGTTTCATGGAGTTTATCTCGCCCTCACTTTTTGCTCCCTCGCCTCACCCCTCCCAATCCCCTGCCCCAGTCAGAATTGAGATTCTTGTTGAGTAAAACTCATAAGAGATGTGGAACTGGAACAAAAACGGGCAGAACGATCAGTCCTAATTCAGGCAGGTTAGCATTATCTCTGGGTACCTGAAATCCACAGGATATTACATCCCTCAGTTCGATCTCATCATACAATTGGGATCCATCGTTTCACTTTGCAGTAGTCAAGAGGTCATTATTAAAATCAGACCACAATGCTGTGCTGCTCTTCCCAGCTCACGAGCAGAAATTGAGGCATGAGAACCCTGTACAGAAAGTAGCGCAATGTTGGTCTGATGAAACTGAAGGTCTTCTGGTGGTCTGCTTACAGTTGGTGGATTGCTTACAGTTGGTGGACTAGTCCATATTCAAGAACTCAGCAGCCAACTTAAACTAGTATGCCACTACCGTTACAGACATCATTAGTGACTGCATGCCAAAGAAGTTAATCCGAACATTCTTCAACTGGAAACCATGGATGAAGCAGGAGATTCTCTCCCTACTGATGTCCAGGTCTGAAGCGTTCAAGTCGGGCGACAATGACCTATACAGGAAATCTGGGTACGACCTTCGCAAGGCCATCAGGGATGTCAAACTAAGCTTGGGACCCAGACAAAGACAAAGGTTGCTGGAGAAGCCCAGCAGGTCTTGCAGCATCTGAGAAAAGAAATCAGTTAACGTTTTGGGTCAGATGACCCTTCTGATTTCTCTTCACAGATGCTGCCAGACCTGCTGAGCTTTTCCGGTAACTTCTGTTTTTGTTTCTGACTTGCAGCATCTGCAGTTCTGTCAATTTTTGTGGAGACTCAGACTGACCACATTGACATATGTCATTTGTGGCAAGGCTTACACGACATAATGGGCTACAAATGACGTCGAACAGAATCGGGGGCAACAGTAGATCCCTACCTGATGAGCTCAATCAACCTCCGTGAAATGATGTCACATATCCCATCAGCCTGTGATACACCTGTACTCTCGGTCACCATTGCAGATATTAGATTGGCCTTCTTAAGGGTGAACCCACAGAAAGCAATCGGCCCGGATGGATTCCCCAGCCATGCACTCAGATCCTGTGCGGCCCAGCTGGCAGAAGTATTTGCAGACATCTTTTTAACTTTTCCTTGCTATGATCTGAAGTCCCCACCTGCTTCAAGAAGACCACCATCATCCCAGTACCAAAGAAAAATCATGCAGCATGCCTCAATGGCTCTGACATCCATAATTATGGAGTGTTTTGAGAAGTTAGTCATGGCTCACATCAACTCCACCATCCAGGTTGCCTTGATCCCTTGCAAGTCGCCTACCGGTGGAACGTGTCTCCCTGGCCTTGCAGTCCTCCCTGGAACATCTGGACGACAAGGATACCTATATCAGACTCCAACCTATTGACTACAGCTCTGCCTTCAACACCATAATTGGAAACAAACTCCTCTCCAAATTCAGGGACCTAGGTCTGTGCTCCCCACTCTGAAACTGGATTCTTGACTTCCTGACCAACAGACTGCAGTAAGTAAGGATAGATAACAACAATACCTCACGATAATCTTCAACACCAATGCCCAGTAAGTTGAGCACTCGGCCACCTACTATACTCCTTTATGCACGCTCGACTATGTGGCCAAATTCCACACCAACTCCATTTAAAAGTTTGCTGATGACACCACCATGTCAACGAGACAGAATACAGGAAAGAAATTGAGTGCTTAATGGCATGGTGCAAAGGCAACAATCTCTCCATCAACATCAGCAAAATGAAGGAGCTGATCATTGACTTCAGGGAGTGGAGGGCATGCCCCTGTCTGCAAAGGTGGTGCAGACGGTGGAGATGGTGGGAGACATCAAGTTCCAAGGAATGACTATCATCAACAATCTGTCCTGGATCCACCCACGTTGACACTGCAGTCAAGAAAGCACAGTAATGCCTCTACTTAGGAGATAAGGAAATTTGGCATGTCCATCAAGACTCTTAGCAGTTCTTGTAGATGGATGTATCCCTGCATGGTAGGAGAACTGCTCTCCCCAAGACTGAAAGAAACTACAAAGAGTTGTGAACATAGCCGAGTCCATCAAGCAAACCAGCCTCCCATCTATTGACTCCATCTGTAATTCCTGCTGCATTGAGAAAGCAACCAACATAATCCAAGACCCGTCCCACCACAGTTATACTCTGTTCCACCCTCTTCCATCAGGCAGAAGATATAAAAGTCTGTACACACACAGATTCGCGAGCAGCTTCTTCCCTGCTGTTTATCAGGCTTTTTAATGGACCTCTTTAATGTTAATGTTGAATTTTTTCTGCACCTTCTCAACAGCTGTAACATTGTATCCTGCATTCGATACTATATAAGTGCGTCAGGGTGACATAACAATCTGCCTGTAAAGCAACTAAGACAACATTTTTTCACTATCTTGGCATATGTGACAGCAATAAATCACATCAAATCAGCCCTTCAATGCCTCCTTGCCACCCTGTGCAAAAAATGTCTGCTATCTTGGGGCATGGCTCTCTAAAGGCTGCTATAAAATAGTAACGTATCATATGAGGCTCACAGGTTTGCTTCGTGGGCTATATAGCATTGTGTGCTGACTATTTCCTGCACTGTTTTTGTACTACTCCTGAATGTTATGTGCTGTGGCATGGCATATGGCAAAATTCACACATGGAGTGAACATGAGACAAATGACTGGGAAAGACATTTAATTTACAAAACAGGAAGCAATTTTTCGTTTTTAAACTTGAGCTGTTTGTGGTATAATTTCCCTGTGTGTTTTTATACTTGGATATGAATTGCTTTAGTAATATCAAATTGTGAGTTTCGTACTGAAAGAAGTTGAGTTCAGTGAATTTGATTTGAGAGCAGTAAGTTGTACTGATGTATATAGGACTCATCCTTGCAGGACTTAGCAGCATTCCAGACAGAGAGCAAGTTTCTAATAGTCAAGGAATTCAAAGCACATCAAGGGACGATTTGTCCCTAGATTGTTTCTCGTGTATATACACAGAAATCTGACCTATTTCCTTGCTGTGACAATAGACTGGGTTGGGTGTTTGACTCAGCATGTTTTTATTGTAAGTTTGCAGATGCTAATCACATCCATGATTATCATGTAACAACCCATTGGAGAATTACATAGTCATAACCTGTAAAGTGAAATCTCAAGGCTGCTGTTTTGGTTTACAACATGGTGCATTCTCATTCGCGTGCACAGGTAGCGCTAATAACTGAACAAAACTTTGGTTGTAGAGACCATGTTGGTTTGACAGAGAGGGCACAGTCTTCAATACGCCCGTTATTATTAAGCAGCAATATCTGCTTAAGTCTGCTGAGTCACTATGTAGAATAAGTATCTGAAGTTTCTCCCAGGTTTGAGACTGTACCCAGTTGCTTTGTTACAGGCATATTCTTTGGTTGACCGTGAAGTTGGATATTGCCAAGGAAGTGCATTCATTGTGGGGCTCCTCCTCATGCAGGTGAGTATGAATAATTTCTCTAATGATGCAGAGATCTCTAGGATCAACAATTCTTGCTAAACGTGATGTGTTTAAATAATGTTTCTGTGAATCTTCACGTAAGGCCTTGGTAATATTTTCCCCTGGTGTTTCAGATGTCAGCTTTGCTAGTTCATTGTTTTACTTCAAATATTTGCCCTACAAAAACCAGCTATAGTCCACATGGGTGAAACTTGCTATATGCAGTATTATGCCAGTGAATACATCCCTGTTACTGTGTTTGAAAGTGATGTAGACAGTCTGTGTAATCCAAATAGACCATTGTGATCAAACAACCAAAGTGCTAGAGAAGCTCCGCAGGTCTGGCAGCATCTGTGGGTGAGAGAGAAAGTTAACATTTCACTTCCAAGGACAGCCATGTTGGACTCAAAGTATTAACTCCATGGGTGGTTCCTGACCTGCTGAATTTCTCTACAACTTTGTTATTTTTCTGACCTCCAGCATCTGCAATGTTTTGCTTTTATATTAGTTTCCAGGTAGACTAAATTTTGTGGTATTGTTATTCAGCCGGCATCCTGTAAAAGATGCTGTCCTCACGGCACTTTCAGAGAAGAAACGCTGTAGAGAACAGCCAATTATTAATTTATTGATATTCTTGTCAGATGTAATGGCCATTTTCTTTTTTGGTCTTTTTAGATCTCATTCTCAGAGCCTGGTGGGTGCTCCAGGGTGCATTCTGTTAAATCTCGTAACAGTCTCGTAGACATAGTAATCTAATTTTGAAATACCAGCATAATAGCCTCGGGGAAAAGTTTAAAATGTACATTTGCTTCTCACTGTTACTTCATCCCCCAGTTCTTCCAAAATTGTTGTTTTGCATCTCCTCTACTTTGACAATCAATCTTTCTCGATAATGCATGCTGTTTACTCAATGGTTTTAGTGCCTTGTTGGGTCTGATTTGCATCAGAACATTTGCACATTTTCAGAGTGCCTTGCTTGCAGCAAATTTCACTTTGTTTTTATAGATGCCGGAAGAAGAAGCCTTTTGTGTGTTCGTGCGTTTGATGCAAGAATATCGATTGAGGGAGCTCTTCAAGCCCAGTATGGCAGAGCTGGGGCTCTGCATCTACCAGTTTGAGTACTTAATACAGGTAACCAGCTGATTACTACAAAGTCAGGCAATGTATTTGAGAGAATTATGTATGCGAAACTTGGACTAAATTAAGCAACATGCTTACCACAAAAACGTGGTCAAAAAGATATCCTTTATAGGAGCACAAGGACAGGCAGAAAAGAGGACGGATGGAATTCCAGAGCTTGGGACCAAGGCCCTAGAAGACACTACTACCTGTGGGGACTGATTATAATTGGGAACTAGAAGATCACTGATAGCTCGGAGTGTGTGGGATAAGAAGGGGTAAGGCAATGGAGGGATTTAAAAATAAGAATGAGAATTTCAAATTTAAAGTCAAATCAGTGAGCACAGGGCTGATAGATGAATGGGACTTTGAAGATTAAAACAGGTAGCAGAGTGTTAGATGCCCTCCTCTTTATGGGGGGAGGATGGAATGTGGGAGACCAGTCAAGAATATGT
Source organism: Rhincodon typus (assembly GCF_021869965.1). Lineage (NCBI taxonomy): Eukaryota > Metazoa > Chordata > Chondrichthyes > Orectolobiformes > Rhincodontidae > Rhincodon > Rhincodon typus. The sequence continues at coordinate 19,946,183 of NC_063369.1, forward strand.
TAGAATGGTCAAGTCTAGAGGAGAAATAATAAGAGGGTTTTGGAAGCAGATAAGCTGAGAAAGTGATTAAACAAAAACAAATTGCTGAAGAAACTGCAGGTGTTACAGCATTGGTGGAGAGAGAGAAGAGGACCCTTCTTCAGAAGTGATAAAATTAGCTGATGTTACAGAGGTGGAGGCAAATGGTTTTGATGGCAGGAATATGAAGCCAGAAGCTCATGGAAGTGCCTTCAAGATTGTGAACACACTTAGTTAATTCCAGACTGTTGATAGGTAGAGGGTCAGAATTGGTTGTCGGGGAATGAAATTGGATGTGTTGTCTAAAGCAATGTTTTCTGTTTTCCAACATGTGAATGTGCTGAGACACCTGAAATATCCTGCAGTTCCTGCATGACTCAGGAATTTCAACCAATGGGTATCAGCTGCCCTCGATATAAAAGATCATCCTTTTTTTCCGTCTTATAATCTGTTGAGTACCTTCTTTAAGCCTTTAACTTTTTTGTCTCTAGATCTGCTCCATTTAATCTTAGTTATTCATTTACTGGTATGATGATTGAAATTTGTCAATTCCTAGCTTTGAATTTAAAAAAAAATGCCTCATTCACTTGTAATATCACTGTTTACTGCTTTTGGGAACGCATGTGGCAGGTCCACACTTTTCCTCAATGTCTTGTTCTCCTCTCTGTTAGCATCCTGATATAGACTATTTCTATGAAATGAGCATTGGATCCTGACTCCTAAAACTAAAGGAACCAGATGGTGGGGCAAAGGCTAAGTGGTATTGTCACTGTTCTAGAAATCCAGAGACCTAGGGGACCTAGTTTTGAATCCCACCACAGCAGATGGTGGAAATTGAATATTTAAAAAATCATCTGGATTTGTGAAATCATTGATGGTTGTCCTAAAAGTGTCCTTTTAAGGAAGGAAACTGCCATCGTGGTCTGGCTTACGCGTGACTCCATACCCACAACAATGTGGTCAATTGCCAACTGCCCTTTGATACTGCAAGTTACTCAGTTGTATTAAGCCACCAGTAAGGAAGAAAGAAATGAAACCAGACAGGTATTAACTAAGGCACTGGGAATGACAATGGCAAATGCAGCCCTGTCAACCATAGAATTCCTACAGTGCGGAACCAGGTCATTCGGCCCATCAAGTCCATACTGACCCTCCAAAGAGCATCCCACCCAGATCTGTAACCCTGCATTTTCCATGGCTAACACATCTAGCCTGCTTATCTCTGGACAATATGGGTGATTTAGCATGGCCAATCCAACTAACCTGCACATCTTTGGACTGTGGGAGGAAATCTGAGCACCTGAAGGAAACCCAAGCAGACGCCGGGAGAATGTGCAAACTCCACACAAAGGTCCCAAGCCTGGAATTGAACCCAAGTTCCTGTCACTGAGGCAGAAGTGCTAACCACTGAGCTACTGTCCTGCCCAACAAACCCTACAAAGTTCTCATTGTTAACGTAAGGGACTAATGCCAAGATTAGGAGAGCTGTCTCACAGACTAGTCAAGTGACAGTCTGACATCGTCTGCAAGGCAGGATTCTGAGATTATGACTGTGTCCCAAGCACCACTATCACCAGTCCTGGATATTTCCTGATCCACCAGCAGGTCGGATACAGGACAGGACAGGTGGTGGTACAGTGGTATACAGTTGGAACGGAGCTGCTGTAGGCTGTGTTTCCTCAAATTTTGATTTGTCTACACATATCTCTGATTCACAAGCATTTATGCTGTCCAACACTGACATTCAGTAGCAGTAGTGTGTACTATCTACAAGACTCACTGTAGGAATTCACCAAGGCTCCTTCAGCAGCCAAATCCATGACCATTATCTCTAGAAGGGCGAGGGTGGCAAATACATGGAAACACCCCTGTGTGCAAGATCCTCTCCAAGCCACTCACCAGTCAGATTTGGAAATATATTAACATTTCTTCAGTTTCATTGGTTGAAATCCTGGTACTCCCTCATGGCTTCGTTGATGTCCCTACAGCGTATGGACTGCAGTGCTTCAAGAAGGCAGTTGCCATTGAGAAGGTGGCTGAGATTATAAATGCTGGCCCAGCTAACAATGCCCACATGGCCTGAGTAGGTGAGGTTTAACATTTGGGCAACTTGTTTTTATTTCAGGCCCACCTTCAACTTTGTTTTATCTAAGTAAATTGGGAATTAAAGTGCTGGAGAAACTCATCAGGCCTGGCTGCTGTGGAGAGGGAAACAGTTACTGTTTAGAAGTCAGTACGACTATCTTAAGAGAGCTGGAACAAAAAGATGGTTTTATGCTGTTCGCAGATTGGTGAGAAGGAGCAAGTGGAACAGATGGTGAAGCTTTCCAGACCAAGTGTTGTCCCAGGAGATGTATAGTTGGCGAATAGGTAGGTGCTAATAGCTGAAAATAGGTTAGCTCTACTGAGAACAAATGCGTGCAAAAAAAACATTGTTTTGTTTCCTGTGGGGAAAGGGGATGTCATGAAAATGGAGGATAGTGTTTATTGTCTGAAGCTGTTGAACTCCATGTTAAGTCCTCAAGGCTGTTAAAGGCCTAAGTGAGAAATGATTGACCATCTCTCCAGCTTATGTTGTGCTTACTGGAATACTGCAGTAGGCTTAAGACAGAAATGTTAGCAAGCTGCTGTGTTAAAATGGCAAGGTCTGGGTTTTTCTTGTGGCTCAGCAAAGCCTAACACAAGCTAGAGGAGCAGCACATCATTTTCTTTGCTCAGCACTTTTCAGCTTCAAGTACTGAACAGTGAGTTCAACTACTTCAACTCATGAACTCTGCTCCATTTTCATCACATCTCTTCCACCCCCACCTCTGTCTTGTTTGCAAGGGTTTGGTCTTAACAGAGCAGACCTATTTTCTGCTATTGACATCAACTATTAACACCTATTCCACATACATATGCCTCCTTACCACTATTAACACTGCCTTTGGCATTTATGCTCTGGGAACCTTCATCGTCTATTAGATTAGCTCCTCATCCCACTTTTGCCATCAGTGTGAAAACCACAATATTCCAATCCTTTGAGTTTTATTCACTTATAGGACATGGAGTTGCTGGCTGAGTCAGCATTTGTCTGTCCCTGGTCACCTTTTGAGAAAGTGGTTGTGAGATGCCTTCTTGAACTGCTGCAGTCCATGTGCCGTAGGTAGATCCACAATGCTTTTCGAGAATTCCATGATTTTACCCTTGTGACACTGAAGGAATGGCAATATATCAAAGACAAGTTGGTGAGCGGCACGGAGGGGAACTTGCAGGTGACCTGACTCGTTTAACTATTTCTCTCTCCACAGATAATGCAACACTTGCAAATTCTCTCTGATACTTTGTATTTCTGTTCTCCAGCATCTGCAGTGCTTTGCTATACTTATAAATGGGTTTGTTCTGGGCATGGAAAATGTGATTTTTTTTTTGGTGTAGGATTACTTGGAGGGCTTTTAACTTTGCTTACATCATGCAGAGTAACAGCATTCTTTAATGAGGGTGTGATAACCCCTTCTAAGATGTATGGGAAATCACTAATCTCCTCATGGAGTTTGTTGTGTGTGAGTTCCCTTGGTAACAGGTAATGGCCTGCTCACCTAGAACTCATCACCTGAGCCCTTTATAAAGCAGACCCAGGAATGGGCTGGGACTAGCTTATGCAGTCGCATATAGTTACTCAATAATAAATGATGACTGAAAACAACAAATGCTGGAGATCACAGCGGGTCAGACAGCATCCACGGAGAGAGAGCAAGCTAAAACTTTGAGTCTAGATGACTCTTCATCCCCACAGATGAAAAGTCCTCTAGACTTGACACGTTAGCTTGTTCGCTGTCCGTGGATGCTGTTTGAGCTGTGATGATCTCCAACGTTCGTTGTTTCAGTACAGATTCTAGAATCTGCAGTAATTTGATGTTCCTTTTCCTGTCAAACCTCAAGTTAATACATTGCTAATGAGAGTCAAGAAAAGACAACCTTGCCTTTCAATGAACCTGGTAAGATCGTGACAGGGAAATATTGGAGATTTGACTGTCTGGGAAACTGGAACCTTATGCAGGTGTGGAGGATTCATCGCAGTATGCCGTAAGAATGAGCTACTCTTTTCAAGCAAACAGATATAAGGGGATCACCAATGAAAAGTCAGTCTGCTCATCACTTGAGGGGCCCTGACTTTCAGCATCATAGAGCATAACCTACCCAGCAACCTCAGTCAGAATCCTTTGACAAACTGGATATGATAGCAAACCACTGACACCAAACCATTCATTGCATTGCAACATTATATGTTTAACACAGCAAATAGACTTTCTGGGGAACCACTTACTGAATTCTTGACAAGACTGTGGAAATTGGCGAACACGGAGTATGAGTCAGCACTTCAGGAAATGTTAAGGGTTCACATAGTTTGTGGAATAAATGGTACTGTGACCCAAAGGAAGCTGCTGACTGAACCAGATCTGTACCTCCAAAGTCATAGAACTTCCCCTTCCCTGCGAAAACATGGAAAAAGGGACGTGACAGTTTCAAGGACCTGTAGATGGTTCTGCCCTTAGCCTTGGGTGACCAATAGTCACAATTAAGATAAAACATCAGGTAAATGGCCACCCCAGATATGGAAGTAGACACCTCCTATATAGATGGAACAATAGATATCGCTGTATCTGCATTGGGAACAAACCTTCAGGAACTCCGATGGGGCATCTTGCCTTTAAGCTTGAAAGACACCAAGGCTAGGATTGGCCACCGGGAAGCCCATTTGTATTTTTTAGGGCCACTATAATCCCATAACCATAGGCAAAAGACAGTCTGACTCCCCTTAATGGTGATGCAAGGTTCAAGTCTTAATGTTTTGGGAATGGATTGACTACAGAAAATCCACCTGAGTTTTTTGGTCAAAAAATTTTTTAAATAGGTAGTGGCAATCCATATGAAGTAATTGGGAAGTATCCTGAAGTGTTCCAAAAGGATCTCGAAGGTAAAAGGCACCTGAGCCAAGATCTGTGTAGACCCAGAAGCCCAACCTAACACTCCAAAGCACAGCCAGTCTCCTATGCACTGAAGTAGAGGCTAAATTGGAATGTGTAGAGGAATTGGGCATCATACGTCCGGTACAATTTGCTGAATGTGCCACACCAGCAGTCCTAATTGTAAAACCTAACAACTTAGTCTGTTTCTGTGGGGATTAGAGTTGTCAGTCAACAGGGTTTCCCACTTATGTCATGTTTTGAAGATTTGTATGAAAAGCAGAGGGTGATTGTTTTGACTTGTCCAGGAGGACCAGCGTCTGCAGTGACTCTTCACTCTTGACAAAAGAGAAATTTGTCCAATTATTATACATCCTTGACTAAACCTGGGAAGTAACAGGAATAAGGCTATGGGTAAGATGACACCCCTTCATCACAGGAACGACGGGTTGCCCTTGGACTCGGCAGGAGAGGGATGTCATAACCCCTTTAAGGCCCATGGGGAGTCACTAATCTCCTCATGAAGTTTGTTGAGTATGAGTTCCCTTGGTAACGGACAATGGCCTGCCCAGCTAGAAATCATCCCTTTTTGAGTTCTTTATATAGCAGACTCAAGGGTGGGTCAGTCCTAGATTGGGACTAGCCTATGTATGCCATGTGTGGTGGCTGTACTTCGGTGTTCAACAACAAATGATGTTTCCTTCCAGCCAGGCTTCCTTAGTTATTACAGCTTTCTGTTCTGTGCAGGTTCAGGCTGCCTTTCACCTTAAGCTGTAATAACTGAATAAGAATCAAACTAATGAAGCTGCTTTGTTAAATCTGCTGAAGTGCGCAGTGTAGCTAATGGTCCGAGTTTGCTGTGTAGCCTCCTGTTATTAAAGTGAGTGCTTGATGGAACTTGGAATTTTATTGGCCGTGGGCCATTGTTAGTATTGCCTTCTCTCTTCGTTATGCTTTACAGTGCAGAATAAAAGCCTTCACATGGCTACATGGTGACCTGGAGTTCGATATGCACAATAATTGGGAATGGTTTCACGTCTTTCTCACCCATTAGGCCTTTGTTACATTAGCAACCCATGAAGCTGTTCAAATTTGCATAACTGGCAGAAATCTTCAGTGATCTGCTGGAAATGCAACAGTTGTCCTTCCTAATTTCCCCAAGAGTGCACTGAATACTGATATTTTGCAGAGTTTGGTCACTTGCATGAAGCAATGTCGCTGAGAGCTATATTTATGTAATGGCTGCAAATTTTGGATCAGCTATTACACACAAATGCTTTTGCAATAATCAGGACTATATTGTGGCGGTTCTTCATAATAAACAGTAAACTTGTTGTATTCCCTTCAAAGTGAATGGGTAAAGTCATAAATGACTGAGTCTTTGACTTTGAAGGATGCTGTTGAACAGAGGCTGGTTGTGCCAGCCCTGCTGGAGCGGTACTTGTTCTTTTTACCTTTCTTGTACTTCTCTTTTGGTTTGTAACTTTTAAGTTACATTCTTAGTATTGGTACAAACATAAGCAACAATTTGAAAGAACTTTTCAAATATGAAGTTTTATATCTCTTTTATCACTAATTCATTGACCCAACTGAAATGGTCCTTCATTGATTAAACATTTGTTGAGCTCACAATTGCTTTGCTTGTTGCAAGTGATCAATCTCCCCAAAATTATCAGCATAATGAATAAAGGACAGTTAATGAACAGTCTACACAGATTGTGCTGCATTTCCAGTGACTTTGAGCATATCTCTTTAAGACCATTTCCATAGACACCACAAGAGTCTTATTTATTGTGCATTCTTCACATGTGGGACTGGGAGTAACTGTCAGGGTATTTGTAGATATTTCTGCTTATGTGAAATGCATTATAATAAATGGATTTGCATAAATGTGTCTCCAATGACAAAAATATTCTTGGACTTTTGCTGCTTGTTGTTGGGTTAGTATGGCAGGGAGACAAGGATGGTTGAGGGAGGATGGGGAGTCAGATGGGGTGTTGGGGAGTCGCAACGTTGTTGATGAGTCAGATAAGGGGGTGGTGGGGAAAGATGTCAGACAGGGCAGCAGAGGGAGAGGCATGAAAGGGGAGTTTTATGTGAAAGAGGTGTTAGGGGAATGCAGAGGAAATGGTGAATGTCAGAGAGGACAGGGGTATGTCAGAGGGTGCTGCAGAGTTGAGGTGTGCAGGCGATGTCCATTGGACTGCATAATCCTGTGAGGCTGTGCTTAGTCCCTTGGGGGAGGCGTATGTTCTAAGGGGCTGTGTAGGTTCCCCTTTGGGGTTGTGCAGGGTCCCTTGCTGGGAGGGAGGGGTGCTCCTTGGGCTGGGCAGAGTCCCTTGGGAGGATGGGGAATGGAGGTGAGAGAGTATCCCTTGGCGCTGTGCAGGGTGCAGTGGCACGGGGCTGGACAGGGTTCAGCGGACTGAAAGGTATCTAATGAGCTGTGCAAGTTGTAGTGGAGTGGGGCTGTCAGAGGGTGCACTGGAGCTGGGGTGGTACTGGATCAGCAGTACTTGGCCTTTGGACTGTTAAATGTGAATTGTTTAGTCTGTTTTTGTTTTGCAGATATGTAAGGATTTTATAGTAATAACTAACTGTAATAAATACGTCCTGATCATTACCAGTATTGTAAGCAGCAGTGATAATGTTGGTCATCAATCAAAAAGTTGAGTTTTAAAGAGCAGAAATGGCCCTGAATGTAATTAAAATGTAAGCCTAAACAGCTGCATTAAATTTTAAATTGCAAGCTGTGCAAAATAGTTTATGTAAAACAAAATGCCAATAAAAACAAATGGAACTGTTGACAGGGACCACTGCAAGCTGAAGGAAATAGAGATTTCATGATGAGATGGACTTGCAATGGAAGTGGGCTAGACCCTATTATTATATGTGCTAAACTCCCACACTGCACCCCCCATCCCCACAATCCATGTGAACTTGCTTTTAATTGTAATGTCAATAGGGATTAGGGAGTTTTGAAGTAGTCTCTCAACCTGTTGCTTGAAGAGATATGGGTAAAGGGTGCTGCGTGACTAATGGAATCCTTATTAGATTCATCGAATCATTGAGATATACAGCATTCAAACAAACCTTTTCGTCCAACTCGTCCATGTTGACCAGATATCCTAAGTAAATCTAGTCCCATTCGCCAGCATTTGGCCCCTATTCCTCTAAACCTTTCTATTCATGTACCCATCCAGATGCCTTTTAAATGTTGTAATTGTACCAGCCTCCACCACTTCCTTTGGCAGCTCATTCCATACATGCATCACCCTTCAAATGAAAAAGTTGTCCCTTAGACCCTTTTTAAATCTTTCCCCTCTCGCCTTAAACCTATGGTCCAGTTTAGGGGAAAAGACTGTCTGTTTACCCTATCCATGCCCCTCACAATTTTAGCTCCTGACGCTCCAGCAAAAATAGCCGCAGTATGTTCAGCATCTCACTATAGTTCAAACCCTCCAAATATGACAATGTCCTTGTAGATCTTTTCTGAACCCTTTCAAGTTTCACAACATCCTTTCAATAGCAAAGAGACCAGAATTGCACGCACTATTCTAATAGTGGCCTATCTAATGTCCTGTACAGCCGCAACGTGACCTCAATGCAGTGACCAATAAAGGCAAGCTTACCAAACGCCGCCTTCACTATCCTATCTATCTGTGACTCCACTTTAAGGAACTGTGCACCTGCATACCAAGGTCACATTGTTCAGCACACCCCAGGACCTTACCCTTGAGTGTATAAGTCCTGATTTACCTTTCCAAAATTTATCTATTTCCAAAATTTTTGCATTTATCTAAATTAAACTCTATCTGCCAATCCTCAGCCCATTGGCCCATTTGATCAAAATCCCGTGGTACTCTGAGCTAACCTGCTTTGCTATCCACTACACCTCCAATTTTGGGGTCAACTGCAAACATACTAACCATACTTCCTATGTTCACATTCAAATCATTTATGTAAATGACAAAAAGCCGTGGACCTAGCTCCGATCCTTGTGGCACACCACTGGCCACAGGCCTCCAATCTGAAAAGCAACCCTCCACCACCACCCTTTCTCTTCTACCTTTGAGCCAGTTCTGTATCCAAATAGCTAGTTTTCCCTGTATTCAGTGTGATCTAAGCTTGCTAACCAGCCTACCATGAGGAACCTCTTCGAACGCCTTACTGAAGTCCATATAGATCACGTCCACCGCTCTGCCCTCATCAATCCTCTGTTAACTTTTCAAAAAAACACTCTACCAAGTTCGTGAGACACTATTTCCCATGCACAAAGCCATGTTGACCCTCCCCAATCAGTCCCTTGCCTTTGCAAATACATGTAAATCCTGTCTCTCAGGATTCCCTCCAACAATCTGCCCACTGCTGATGTCAGGTTCACTGGTCTATAGTTCCCTGGCTTTTCCTTTCCACCTTTCTTAAATAATGGCACCACATTGGCCAACCTCCAATCTTCCGGCACCTCACCAGTCGCTATTGAAGACACAATATCTCAGCAAGGGGCTCAGCAATCACTTCCCTAGCTTCCCACAGAGTTCTAGGGAACACCCGATCAGGTCCCAGGGATTTATCCACCCTTATGCATTTTAAGATGCCCAGCACCACCTCTGTAATATAGACATTATTCGAGATGTTGCTATTTATTTCCCCACGTTCTCAATCTTCCATATCCTTCTCCCCAGTAAACACTGATGCAAAATACTCATTTAATATCCCCCCCCATCTGCAGCGGTTCCACACATAAGTGGCCTTGCTGATCTTTAAAGGGGCCTATTTTCTCTCTAGTTACCCTTTTTCCTTAATGTATTTGTAGAATCCCTTTGGGTTCTCCTTAACCCTATTTGCCAAAGCTATCTCATGTCCCTTTTTTGCCCTCCCAATTTCCCTTTTAAGTATACTCTTCCAATGAATTGTTTTGTTGGCAAGGCCAGCATTTTTGCGTATTCCTAATTGTCCTTGACTGAGTAGCATGTGAGGCTGTTTCACTTTGCAGTTGAGTCAACCACATTGCTGCAGGTCTGGATCAGATGTAGGCCAGACTGGCTAAGAATTCCAAGTTTGCTACCCTTAAGGACATTAGTGAACTAGATGAGTTTTTGTGACAATTGACATAGGACATAGAACACTACAGCACAGTACAGGCCCTTCGGCCCATGATGTTCTGCCGACCTAGTATCCTACTAAGATCAAACTGACATTGTACTATTTCTAATTCTAGATTTTTATTCAAATTTCAACTGTTGTCACATTGGAGTTTGAATCAATACACCCCAGCACATTATGTCCTACCTGGATTGCTAGTTCAATGATCTTGGCGTTAAGCCACCACCTCCCTATAATTTCCAAAATAATACAAAGCTGCACCCAAGTTATCAGTGTAAGACACAACTTTAGTTATGCCCAAAGACCCCCTACTGTCGAAAGTTTCAACAAGTGGTAACTCCTCCAGTCTGTATGTGCTCATGTGAGTCATGTGCAAACTTAACCTTCTCCCTTGATTAAGATTGGCAGGTAAATTTGGATGAAAAGACCAGATGTATATCAGCTCTATTTGCTGATGACATCAAGATTAGTAAGGCAAGGAAGTTGTAAAGAAAGTTTGGAAAAGGACGCAGACTGGTTGAGATGAGTGGATAAAAATTTGGCAGATGAACTGTAATATAGGAAAATGTGAACTTGCCACTTTGGTAGCAAAAATAGGAGACCAGTGTACCGTTTAAGTAGAGAGAGATTACAGAACTCTGGTATGGAAGGATCTGGGCGTCCTAGTAGATAAATTGCAAAAAGTTAGTCTACAGCAAGTGATTAGAAAGGCAAGTGAAAGTGTTCATTGCAAAGGCAATTGAATATAAAGCTTTTTTTTTTAAAACTGCGATTGTACAGGGCATTGGTAAGACCATATATGGACTAAATACATCAGAAGCCGTTCAGAGAAGGTTCACGACAAATTCCCAGGTTGAAAGGCTTCTGAGGATAGGCCGAACAGGTTGGGCATGTATGTAGAAGAATGAGAGGTAAACTTAGTAAAATAGATGACTGAGGGGCCTAGAAAGGCTGAATGGGAGAATGACCCATCTTGTGGAGGAGACTAGAACTAGGGGGCACAGTTAGGAGGCCTTTTAACAGATGAGAATCTTTTTCTGAGGTCATTAGTCTCTGAAATTCCCTTCCTCAGGCAGTGGAGACTGGGTCCTTTAAAATTTTTCAAAGCAAATTTAAACTGTTAATGGCAAGCAAGTGTCAGGTTATGGGGGAGCAGAAAGGAGAGTTGAGACCACAACTAGATCAGCCATGATCGTGTTGAATGATGGAGCGGTCTCAAAAAGGCTGAATGGCCTACTCGTCCTAAATACTATGTTCCTGTGTTCCTAAACTTTTTTTTTTATTTTGAGAACAATCTGACTGAAAAGAAGCCAATCATTGGAATTTTTTCTTCAGAATGAGAACCTGACAGCTGCTTCAGCTTTCTATTGAGATGGCTGTCTTCAAGGGCATCAGATTTGTATAAACTTAATGTTCATCCTTTGAAATTACCTGAACGTTCCCTCCAGTCTGCCAATAGTATGTTAGGAGAGCATCTCCTCAGTATCTCAAGCCAATAGTCATAGAGCAATTACAAAATAGACAACAAGATGATAGCGGACGAAGACGCATCCCTCCCTGATGCACTCAGTGCTTTCTATGCTTGGTTTGAGCAGAATACCATCGGTGTGGTGACGCCTGCCCCGACAGCCCTGGACACACCTGGTCCCTTGGTCACAGCTGCAGACATCAGATTGGTCATCCTGAGAGTCAACCCAAGGAAAGCGATGGGGACACTGTCCGAGCCCAGCCAAGCACTTAGATCCTGTGCGGACCGATGAGCAGAGGTATTCCCCGACATCTTCAACCTCTCCCTCCCAGATGCCACAGTCCCCAAATGCTTCAAGGAGACCACTGTCATCCCTGCACTTAGAAAGCACATGCAACATGCCAAAATGATTACGGCCCAGTGGCTCTGACCTCAATCGTGAAGTATTTTAAGAGGCTGGTCATGGCCCACATCAATTCCACTCTTCCAGCCTCCCTTGATCTCTTACAGTTTGTCTACCAACATAACAGGTCCACAGTGGATGCCATATCCCCAGCCCAGCACTCGTCCCTGGAACATTTGGACAACAAGGACACCTTTGTCAGACTCCTGCTGATTGACTATAGCTCTGCCTTCAACACCATTATCTCCTTCAGAGTGATCTCACAACTCTGTGACCTTGGTTTCGGCTCCGTCCTCTGCAACTGGATCTTCAGCTTTCTGGCCCACAGGTCACAATCAGTGTAGACAGGTAACTGCACCTCCTCCACAATAACACTCAACACTGGAGGGCGCCCCCCCCCCCCAACAAGGTGCATCCTCAGCCCCCCTACTGTATTCCCTGTGTACCCACGACGGTGTTGCCAAATTCCGAATGAATGCCATCTACAAGTTCGCTGATGACACCACTGTAGTGGGATGGATATCTAACAATGACGAGTCAAAATACAGATGGGAGATAAAGGGTTTGGTGATGTGCTGGAATGAGAACAATCTCTCTGTCAACTTCACCAAAACTAAAGAACTGATCATTGTCTTCAGAAAGAAAGGGGGAGAACATGCCCCCCATCTATGTCAATGGGACTGAGGTTGAGAGGGTAGAGAGTTCCTCAGTGTGACTATAACCAACAACCTGTCCTGGGATTCCCATGTAGATGCGACAGTCAAGAAGGCAGAACAATGCCTCCTCTTCCTCAAGTGGCTCAGGAAATTTGGCATGTTCATAAGGTTCCTCACCAACCTCAACAGATGCACAATTGAAAGCATACTGTCCAGGTGCATAACGGTCTGGTATGACTGCGGAAAGGCTGCCAACATCATCAAAGACCGAGTGAACCCTGGTAATGATCTCTTACAGCCTCTTCCGTTAGGCAGAAGATACAAAAGCCTGAACACGCGTTCCAGCAGGTTCAGGAACAGCTTCTTCCTGGCCCTTATTAGACTGATGAATGAACTCTCTAGCCTCAAATAATGCTGATCCTGCTAACGTTGATCTTGCCTAGCGCACGCCCTGTGAAATGTAACTTGTATGCCTCAGTCCAAGTCTTTTTGATCTCTACGTCTTTGCTTACTACGATCTGCCTGTACTGCTCATAAACAAAGGTTTTCACTGTGCTTCGGTGCACGTGACAATCAATAAATCAATCTGGATCTCTGAATGGAATGGTACATTCTAGATTGAAGCTCTTGAGATTTTTTGTCTTGTATGTCTTTTTCTGCTAATTGCATTGTCACCTGATCGTAGCAGTGACTGTCATTGCGTAGGGTGTCTTGACCACCTCAATCCTCCATTTCACCCAAAAGTCCCAAAAATAGGGTAACTGTTTATTTTGGTCTTTATTTAAAAGAAATTGTGCAAAAATGGATGTGCTGACACTAGAGACTACTCCTCACAAACATTAAATAAAATATTTTTAACTGTAAGACCTTACAAGGTAAGTTAGTTTAATTTTAGAAGCTGCAGTTCTCTCCCTTCCAGTGCCACACCTGAGTTTGCCATGCCATCATTTCCCAGCTGTCTGTACAATAATGAGGCTAATTTGCAATATCCCTGATCCACTTGCTGCAAATGGAGCAATGTTCCAAAAAATAATGGCATAAATGTAGATATAAGCAGAACTGACAAGTCTAAATTTTGCTGTGCACCACTAAATACTTTTTACAAATTTAGGCCTGTTGTTGGGCAAGGTTGGTGTTGGGTCATGTGTAAATGTGATGTACTAGAGCTTGATTCTGAATTTTCTGAACTTCCTATTGATTGTGGAAGAATATAGTACTGTGATACTTACTGAACAAATTATACAGCAGAAATACTCAAAGCCTGAATTGTCCACCGTAGCAATGAGAGCAATGGTTTTGAATGGGTTTGCAGTGCAATTGGAATCTTGCACTCACCCCTTTCATCCTCAAACCATTCACTCTCCATTACGAGAGTGCAGTGTGAGTTCATGTTGTGTAGGGCTGGTATGTGTTGTCAATAAACACCTCTTCTATCAGTGGAACTATAGCAGCCAACTGGTGCTCCATTAAATCTACAGTGGGTTATCCGACAAAATCTGTTCTGTCCCTCCCTTTTCTCCCAAGTGTTTGAAGTTCCACAGCGTTGGGCAGGATGGCTTATTGTCTCTTATATGTTTTCTCTGTACGGCCTGCAGCAGGTTGTGTGGAATACATTGTAGGATATTGACTTGGCAGACTCGATGGTAATGTGTTGTCTCTGCAAATTACTGAGCCTGGCAGTAATTTTGTTTCTTCAGCATGGGGTTAATCGGAGAGATTTGAACCACTAAAACATATGCAGTATAACTTCTGCTATTCTCTGCTAAGCACTGATGTTAATGCATCAATAGGGCTCGCAGAGAATTAACAAGAATTTCAACACTAGCAGCACAAACATCAAATTGCACAATTGCTGACTGAGACCATACAGCAGAAGCAAGCAATGTGGTAATCTGCCATGGCTTCAAATGAAGATATCCTGTGAGAAAGATTAGGAATTGGAGTTCATACAGTGCAAAAGCACAAAATGCTGCTGCTGCTATTGGAAGACCCCTATAAAAATAGGAAATGCTGGGAATACTCAGGTCCTGACAGTAATTTGTGGGGAGAGAAACAGTTACTATTTCCTCTAAATGGACTATCCTTTTCCTGGCTAGATGAGAAGACAAGCTGAAATTTTTTTTTCCATTCTTCCCATGTGCTGCTGGGCTGTGACTGTTTCCAGCAGTGATCTGCTTTACTTAATCTCATCATGATAGTTTGCATTTGTTTTACTTGTGCTTTTGGACATAGACACTGATTACAAGGTATTGTTTATTGCCTATCTCTATTTGATTTGAGGGTTTTCGATCAATTGCATACTGTCACTGAAACCACAAAGAGAGCAGGACACTGCCTGATGGGTATTGCTGAACCAGTTGGGATTTATTTTACTCATTCATTCATGTGGGTGTCACTAGCTGGGTCAATGCTTATTGCCTGTCCCTCATTTCCCTAGTGAGCTGCCCTCTTGAACGACAGCAATCCATGTCCCGTAGGTAGACCCACAATGTTATTAGGTAGGGAGCTCCAAGATTCTGACCCAACAACACTGAAGGAATGAAGAGGTATTTTCCAAGTCAGGATGGGGAGCAGCTTAGAGGGGAACTTGTAGATGTGGTGGTGTTTTACCATAGTCAGGCAGGTTTGCGCACGATTCTTCAGGGCAGAAAGGAAAAAAGTAGTGTTGGGTGGATCTTTATCAAACTGGTAGGTCATGTCCAATGATGTTTCTCAAGGTTAGCTTTGAATCCATTACGCTTTCTCATTTTTATAAATGATGTTGACTGAGGTGTAGAGATCAACATCAAATTTGGAGATAATGCGAAACTTGTCAAAGCAGTATAGTGATGAGACTAGTTATAGGCTTCAGAATGACAGAGCAATGAATTGAGCAGCATCAGGGATTTTAAGTACTATAGGGGCAAAAAAAAACTGGAGATGCTAGAATCCAAGATAGATGAACTGGAGGCTGGAAGAACACAGCAAGCCAGGCAGCATCTGGAGGAAAGGAGAAGTCAATGTTTCGTATAATACCCTTTAGGACTGAATTTGGGGGTAAGGGGAGCTGCAGAGGGAGCCCTTTAGCCCTGTAAATGTATTTCCCTCAAATGTCTAATTGATTTCCTTTTGAGCTGTCCTTCATCTCTGCTTTGACCACACTCATGGGCAGAGTTTTGAGTCATTAGCACATGTTTGTAAAAATGTTCTTGCTCAAGAATATTGCCCGAACCCCCTCATCTGTAACCCATTTGTCCTTAAATCATTATCTAATGGGAACAGCTTTTCTTTGTCTCCCTTTTCTAATCTTATCGTAGGCTGCAATCAAATTTGCCCTCAATCTGGGCAAAGAACAACTACAGCTTCTCCAAATTAACCTTTGTAGCTAAAATTCCTCATTCTTGGAACCGTCCCGTAAATCT
Organism: Rhincodon typus; assembly: GCF_021869965.1. Classification (NCBI taxonomy): domain Eukaryota; kingdom Metazoa; phylum Chordata; class Chondrichthyes; order Orectolobiformes; family Rhincodontidae; genus Rhincodon; species Rhincodon typus. The sequence continues at coordinate 19,962,181 of NC_063369.1, forward strand.
GCAATCTCTGAAAGATCCCTACTGTTCTAGGCAGTCAACTTACATATAAGAAGCTCCCACATAACAGCAGTGTGTTAATGACTAGGTTATCGGTTTATGCAAGGTTGCTTTGAGGGATACATGCTGGTCAGAATATCCTTGAGTTAATTAACCATTTTTCCTTGGATAACCTAAACTGGAACTCCAAAATCCAGGGAAAATGATCTGGTAGCCAGGCTTAGCTTATTCTTCGCTTTTTTGAAATTGATCTGCTTCTGTGTATTGGTGTAAATTTCATGTTTTCTGTCTATCTTAGGACCAATTGCCTGAATTGCACGTGCACTTTCGATCACAGAGTTTCCATACGTCTATGTATGCATCTTCCTGGTTCCTGACCATTTTTCTCACCACGTTTTCACTGCCGTTAGCTACCAGAATATTTGACATATTTATGTATGAGGTAAGATCTTTGCATCTGCAATGTGATTGAACTCATATAGAATAAAACAAAAGTGATTGGCGTAACCAAGTTTGCTTTACCCAGTTAATGTCAGACTTCATAACAGGAGTAAAGATGAATTCCCTTCTCTGAAATAGGTGTGTCGCATGTTAGGGTATATCTGGCTTCAGAGAGTGCACTATACATTTTGTGAGCATCCCTTTCACAGTTCCAAAAACTCTGACACCATATCTTTTGAGAGAAAGATCAAGCAGTGAATGGTGCAGTCAGCCTCGGAGATACACTGAGCATGTTGGAGTGACATTCCATTCTGTGTTCCCTTCCTGAAATGTGTTCATTTCTCCTCCTTTCCTGCAGTGATATAGGTCTGGCCCTTTCCAGGTGTAATCACAAGCCATGTAAGTAGAGAAGTGATGAATGTTATATCGGCTCATTACCAGCACCAAGTCAAACAAGCAACTGTATGCAAAGCTTCTGCCTGGTGTTAGGGGCTCCAGTTCAGATCATTCACTTTTATGTTGACTTATTGAATAATGAATACTGTTTTGAAATTTCTTGTATATTATTTTAGGAGAAACCTCATGTTATTTTAGGGGCTTGTTAAAGGGTTGTTGGCAGGAGAAATAGCTTAATTTTGACAAATCCTCGTGACTGCGAAGTAGCTGAGTGAGGCATAAATTTCTGCACAATGCAGGGAATGTCCCTGCTTCTGGGCAAGCAGCAAGAGCTCTGAGCTACATACACTGGGTGTTCGTGAGAATCATTTCATGTGCATTTATCACTGAGCACTCTTTCTGGCCTTTGTTTCCACAATGGCTTTCAAAGTGGAATAGTTTGTTGAAAAAGTTTAATGCAACAAACAAGACTTAGTACAGTTTTGTGAACTGTGTCCGATTTCCCAAAACTGCATTCTTGTGAGATTTTCGAAGCTTGCTGTTCAGAGAGAATTGCTTGATTCAAAGCATGATATCCTAAATGTTCTTTGAAACCCTGTTCCCATTTTTCTTTCTCGGTCACGTTTTTATCCCCAATACTAGCTCATTCTGCAACTTCCTATCTTCCACAAACACTCACTACCACCTCCCAGCAAGACACTGATATCAAAATTCAGACCCAATGTGTTATCATAACATGAGCTATTTCGAAGGAGGTTAGCCATTGGGAGTTGGACTTTGCAGCTTCTGGAAATTAAGAAACTAACTGTTGCCTTCATGCTGATGTCAAATCTTCAGAATGCAATTCTTTCTCTCCCTCTACTTGTCCAACACTGACAGCTGTTCTGAATGGTGCTAGGTTTCAAGCATGTGTGCTGTACTATCTTTGCCCAATGCATACAGGTTGTGAAAATGAAATATGCAAAATTGTAGAGTCAACTTCCATTCTTGGTCATTTTTCAGAGAGGAGAAGTAAGATGGCATGTTTGTTTTGAGCTAAATGTAGTTTATTGTTGTGACCCAGTCAATACATTGCAGTCTTCAATTTGATGAACAGTTCTCCCATTCCTGTAACCTGTGATGCATAACCACCATGTTATGGAGATTGTAGAGTCTGACTGTACGAATACGCTCAATTATGTAGGGTCACCTCTTCATTAATGTGAATCCTTCACATTCTATTTCTACTACACCACCATTAACATTACAGATCAGCTATATCACTCCAAAAATAATTTTACTTGAACAGAATAGAAGTCCACACTTTATGTAAGAGCTTATTTTAGTTTGCCACACTCTGTAAAATACTCAACACATTGATTACTAGCTCCCCATATTTGTACAACCAATTCAAACCCAATCAACTCTCCATTTAAAAAGCCATCAGTCATTCCCTCATTTCATTAGGTCTTGGGCATTCCTTCAGACCATGTTAGATAAGTGTTTGTACTCAGTGTTTTTATTTTAAATGATGGAATGGTTAGTAATGTGAAAATGACTAGATAATCTGTTTGTGAAGATACCTGGAGGCTATTCTAGAAGTTAGTGTGGGTGAACAAAGCAATTTGAGCATGGCTGACTTTCCACTTGGCTTTTCTGTCCTGGTTTTGTAACCTTTTCAAATCTCTGTTTACTTTGAAATGCATTCTTGTGTTGGCAGGGTTTGGAAATAGTGTTTCGCATTGGGATGGCCATCCTTCAGTTTAACCAGGTGGAATTGATGCAACTTGACATGGAAGGAATGTCGCAGGTAAAAGCAATCAGTGTCTCCACAGCAGGAAATAAGTTATCTGCGCAGCCCCCTTCCACAGAGTAGTTTTAACTCTGGCTGAGATTTAAGTCATTCTTCGTGCCCCAGTGAATCATTGTAAAGAGTTTAAACAGTGAAACCCTATTCACAAAAATATCTTTCTAACATTGTCTCCACCTCCCCCCTCACCCCACCCCCCCAAAAAAAAGAAATTTCTCCTCCCTGTCATGAGAGGGAAAGAGCAGGGTAGGGTAGGTGAGCTGTGCAGTGAGAGAGCCGCGAGTACGACTTGGTAAGAAGCACTTACCCATGTTTTCAAGTTCAATGGGTAGGCACAGGAACTGAGACAACAAGGTGCAGGGCTGGATGAACACAGCAGGCCAAGCAGCATCATAGGAGCAGAGAGGCTGACGTTTCGGGCCTAGACCCTTCATCAGAAAAGGGGGAGGGGAAGGGGGTTTTGAAATAAATAGGGAGAGAGTGGGAGGCGGATAGAGGAGAGGATAGGTAGAGAGGAAACAAACAGGTCGAAGAGGCGGGGATGGAGCCAGGAAAGGTGAGTGTAGGAAGGGGATAGGTCAGTCCAGGGAGGACGGACAGGTCAAGGGGGCGGGATGAGGTTGGTCGGTAGGAGATGGAGGTGCGGCTTGAGGTGGGAGGAGGGGATAGGTGGGAGGAAGAACAGGTTAGGGAGGCAGGGACGAG